>NW_027456721.1:155985-372275 GCF_040206685.1 Ascaphus truei | reverse complement strand
GGCGCTGCACAGGGACATGGCACAGCGTGGGCTGCAGGGGGGGCGCTGCACAGGGACATGGCACAGCGTGGGCTGCAGGGGGGGGGCGCTGCACAGGGACAGGGCACAGCGTGGGCTGCAGGGGGGGGCGCTGCACAGGGACATGGCACAGCGTGGGCTGCAGGGGGGGGGCGCTGCACAGGACTGGCACAAGCGTGGGCTGCGGGGGGGGGCGCTGCCCAGGGACCATGGCACAGCGGTGGGCTGCAGGGGGGGGCGCTGCACAGGGACATGGCACAGCGTGGGCTGCAGGGGGGGGCGCTGCACAGGGACATGGACAGCGTGGGCTGCAGGGGGGGGCGCTGCACAGGACAGGGCACAGCGTGGGCTGCCAGGGGGGGGGCGCTGCACAGGGACATGGCACAGCGTGGGCTGCAGGGGGGGCGCTGCACAGGGACATGGCACAGCGTGGGCTGCAGGGGGGGGCGCTGCACAGGGACAGGGCACAGCGTGGGCTGCAGGGGGGGGGCGCTGCACAGGGACATGGCACAGCGTGGGCTGCAGGGGGGGGGCGCTGCACAGGGACATGGCACAGTGTGGGCTGCAGGGGGGGGCGCTGCACAGGGACATGGCACAGCGTGGGCTGCGGGGGGGGGGGGGGCGCTGCACAGGGACAGGGCACAGCGTGGGCTGCAGGGGGGGGCTGCACAGGGACATGGCACAGCGTGGGCTGCAGGGGGGGGGCGCTGCACAGGGACAGGGCACAGCGTGGGCTGCAGGGGGGGGGGGGGGCGCTGCACAGGGACATGGCACAGTGTGGGCTGCAGGGGGGGGCGCTGCACAGGGACAGGGCACAGCGTGGGCTGCAGGGGGGGGGGCGCTGCACAGGGACATGGCACAGCGTGGGCTGCAGGGGGGGGGCGCTGCACAGGGACATGGCACAGCGTGGGCTGCAGGGGGGGGGGCGCTGCACAGGGACATGGCACAGCGTGGGGCTGCAGGGGGCGCTGCACAGGGACGGCACAGCGTGGGCTGCAGGGGGGGGCGCTGCACAGGGACATGGCACAGCGTGGGCTGCAGGGGGGGGCTGCACAGGGACATGGCACAGCGTGGGGCTGCAGGGGGGGGCTGCACAGGGACATGGCACAACGTGGGCTGCAGGGGGGGGGGGCGCTGCACAGGGACATGGCACAACGTGGGCTGCAGGGGGGGGCGCTGCACAGGGACATGGCACAGCGTGGGCTGCAGGGGGGGGGGCGCTGCACAGGGACAGGGCACAGCGTGGGCTGCAGGGGGGGGGGCGCTGCACAGGGACATGGCACAGCGTGGGCTGCAGGGGGGGGGCGCTGCACAGGGACATGGAACAGCGTGGGCTGCAGGGGGGGGGGCGCAGCACAGGGACAGGGCACAGCGTGGGCTGCAGGGGGGGGGCGCTGCACAGGGACATGGCACAGCGTGGGCTGCAGGGGGGGGCACTGCACAGGGACATGGCACAGCGTGGGCTGCAGGGGGGGGGCGATGCACAGGGACCATGGCACAGCGTGGGCTGCAGGGGGGGGGGCGCTGCACAGGGACATGGCACAGCGTGGGCTGCAGGGGGCGCTGCACAGGGACGGCACAGCGTGGGCTGCAGGGGGCGCTGCACAGGGACATGGCACAGCGTGGGCTGCAGGGGGCGCTGCACAGGGACAGGCACAGCGTGGGCTGCAGGGGGGGCGCTGCACAGGACAGGGCACAGCGTGGGCTGCAGGGGGGGGCGCTGCACAGGGACAGGGCACAGCGTGGGCTGCAGGGGGGGGGCGCTGCACAGGGACGGCACAGCGTGGGCTGCGGGGGGGGGGCGCTGCACAGGGACGGCACAGCGTGGGCTGCGGGGGGGGGGGGGGGCGCTGCACAGGGACGGCACAGCGTGGGCTGCGGGGGGGGGGGGCGCTGCACAGGGACATGGCACAGCGTGGGCTGCAGTGGGGGGCGCTGCACAGGGACAGGGCACAGCGTGGGCTGCGGGGGGGGGCGCTGCACAGGGACATGGCCACAGCGTGGGCTGCAGGGGGGGCGCTGCACAGGGACAGGGCACAGCGTGGGCTGCAGGGGGGGGGCGCTGCACAGGGACATGGCACAGCGTGGGCTGCAGGGGGGGGCGCTGCACAGGGAGCCGGGGCTGCAGGGGGGGGGGCGCTGCACAGGGACATGGCACAGCGTGGGCTGCAGGGGGGGGGCGCTGCACAGGGACAGGGCACAGCGTGGGCTGCAGGGGGGGGGCGCTGCACAGGGACATGGCACAGCGTGGGCTGCAGGGGGGGGGCGCTGCACAGGGACATGGCACAGCGTGGGCTGCAGGGGGGGGGCCCGCTGCCACAGGGACATGGCACAGCGTGGGCTGCAGGGGGGGCGCTGCACAGGGACATGGCACAGCGTGGGCTGCAGGGGGGGGCGCTGCACAGGGACATGGCACAGCGTGGGCTGCAGGGGGGGGCGCTGCACAGGGACAGGGGCACAGCGGTGGGCTGCAGGGGGGGGGGCGCTGCACAGGGACATGGCACAGCGTGGGCTGCAGGGGGGGCGCTGCACAGGGACATGGCACAGCGTGGGCTGCAGGGGGGGGCGCTGCACAGGGACAGGGCACAGCGTGGGCTGCCGGGGGGGGCGCTGCACAGGACATGGCACAACGTGGGCTGCAGGGGGGGGCGCTGCACAGGGACATGCACAGCGTGGGCTGCAGGGGGGGGCGCTGCACAGGGACATGGCACAGCGTGGGCTGAGGGGGGGGCGCTGCACAGGGACATGGCACAGTGTGGGCTGCAGGGGGGGGCGCTGCACAGGGACATGGCACAGCGTGGGCTGCGGGGGGGGGGGGGGGGCGCTGCACAGGGACAGGGCACAGCGTGGGCTGCAGGGGGGGGCTGCACAGGGACATGGCACAGCGTGGGCTGCAGGGGGGGGGCGCTGCACAGGGACAGGGCACAGCGTGGGCTGCAGGGGGGGGGCGCTGCACAGGGACATGGCACAGTGTGGGCTGCAGGGGGGGGCGCTGCACAGGGACAGGGCACAGCGTGGGCTGCAGGGGGGGGGGGCGCTGCACAGGGACATGGCACAGCGTGGGCTGCAGGGGGGGGGCGCTGCACAGGGACATGGCACAGCGTGGGCTGCAGGGGGGGGGCGCTGCACAGGGACATGGCACAGCGTGGGCTGCAGGGGGCGCTGCACAGGGACGGCACAGCGTGGGCTGCAGGGGGGGGCGCTGCACAGGGACATGGCACAGCGTGGGCTGCAGGGGGGGGCTGCACAGGGACATGGCACAGCGTGGGCTGCAGGGGGGGGCTGCACAGGGACATGGCACAACGTGGGCTGCAGGGGGGGGGGCGCTGCACAGGGACATGGCACAACGTGGGCTGCAGGGGGGGGCGCTGCACAGGGACATGGCACAGCGTGGGCTGCAGGGGGGGGGGGCGCTGCACAGGGACAGGGCACAGCGTGGGCTGCAGGGGGGGGGGCGCTGCACAGGGGACATGGCACAGCGTGGGCTGCAGGGGGGGGGCGCTGCACAGGGACATGGCACAGCGTGGGCTGCAGGGGGGGGGGGGGCGCAGCACAGGACAGGGCACAGCGTGGGCTGCAGGGGGGGGCGCTGCACAGGGACATGGCACAGCGTGGGCTGCAGGGGGGGGCACTGCACAGGGACATGGCACAGCGTGGGCTGCAGGGGGGGGGCGCTGCACAGGGACATGGCACAGCGTGGGCTGCAGGGGGGGGGGCGCTGCACAGGGACATGGCACAGCGTGGGCTGCAGGGGGCGCTGCACAGGGACGGCACAGCGTGGGCTGCAGGGGGCGCTGCACAGGGACATGGCACAGCGTGGGCTGCAGGGGGGGGCGCTGCACAGGGACAGGGCACAGCGTGGGCTGCAGGGGGGGCGCTGCACAGGGACAGGGCACAGCGTGGGCTGCAGGGGGGGCGCTGCACAGGGACAGGGCACAGCGTGGGCTGCAGGGGGGGGGGCGCTGCACAGGGACGGCACAGCGTGGGCTGCGGGGGGGGGGCGCTGCACAGGGACGGCACAGCGTGGGCTGCGGGGGAGGGGAGGGCGCTGCACAGGGACGGCACAGCGTGGGCTGCGGGGGGGGGGGCGCTGCACAGGGACATGGCTCAGCGTGGGCTGCAGTGGGGGGCGCTGCACAGGGACAGGGCACAGCGTGGGCTGCGGGGGGGGCGCAGCACAGGGACAGGGCACAGCGTGGGCTGCAGGGGGGGGGGTCGCTGCACAGGGGCATGGCACAGCATGGGCTGCGGGGGGGGGGGCGCAGCACAGGGACAGGGCACAGCGTGGGCTGCAGGGGGGGGCGCTGCACAGGGACATGGCAGAGCGTGGGCTGCAGGGGGGGGGGGCGCTGCACAGGGACATGGCACAGCGTGGGCTGCAGGGGGGGGGCGCTGCACAGGGACATGGCACAGCGTGGGCTGCGGGGGGGGGGCGCTGCACAGGGACAGGGCACAGCGTGGGCTGCGGGGGGGGGCGCAGCACAGGGACATGGCACAGCGTGGGCTGCAGGGGGGGGGGCTGCACAGGGACAGGGCACAGCGTGGGCTGCAGGGGGGGGGCGCTGCACAGGGACAGGGCACAGCATGGGGTGCGGGGGGGGGCGCAGCACAGGGACAGGGCACAGCGTGGGCTGCAGGGGGGGGGCGCTGCACAGGACAGGGCACAGCGTGGGCTGCGGGGGGGGCGCTGCACAGGGACATGGCACAGCGTGGGCTGCAGGGGGGGGCGCTGCACAGGGACATGCACAGCGTGGGCTGCAGGGGGGGGCGCTGCACAGGGACATGGCACAGCGTGGGCTGCAGGGGGGGCGCTGCACAGGGACATGGCACAGCGTGGGCTGCAGGGGGGGGGCGCTGCACAGGGACATGGCACAGCGTGGGCTGCAGGGGGGGGCACAGCGTGGGCTGCAGGGGGGGGGGGGCGCTGCACAGGGACATGGCACAGCGTGGGCTGCAGGGGGGGGCGCTGCACAGGGACATGGCACAGCGTGGGCTGCAGGGGGGGGCGCTGCACAGGGATATGGCACAGCGTGGGCTGCAGGGGGGGGCGCTGCACAGGGATATGGCACAGCGTGGGCTGCAGCGGGGGGCTGCACAGGGACAGGGCACAGCGTGGGCTGCAGGGGGGGGGCGCTGCACAGGGACAGGGCACAGCGTGGGCTGCAGGGGGGGGGGCGCTGCACAGGGACATGGCACAGCGTGGGCTGCGGGGGGGGCGCAGCACAGGGACAGGGCACAGCGTGGGCTGCAGGGGGGGCGCTGCACAGGGACATGGCACAGCGTGGGCTGCAGGGGGGGGGCGCTGCACAGGGACATGGCACAGCGTGGGCTGCAGGGGGGGGGCGCTGCACAGGGACAGGGCACAGCGTGGGCTGCAGGGGGTGGCGCTGCACAGGGACGGCACAGCGTGGGCTGCAGGGGGGGGGGCTGCACAGGGACATGGCACAGCGTGGGCTGCAGGGGGGGCGCTGCACAGGGACATGGCACAGCGTGGGCTGCAGGGGGGGCGCTGCACAGGGACATGGCACAGCGTGGGCTGCAGGGGGGGGCGCTGCACAGGGACATGGCACAGCGTGGGCTGCAGGGGGGGCACAGCGTGGGCTGCAGGGGGGGGGGGGCGCTGCACAGGGACATGGCACAGCGTGGGCTGCAGGGGGGGCGCTGCACAGGGACATGCACAGCGTGGGCTGCAGGGGGGGGCGCTGCACAGGGACATGCACAGCGTGGGCTGCCAGGGGGGGGGGCTGCACAGGGACAGGCACAGCGTGGGCTGCAGGGGGGGGGCGCTGCACAGGACAGGGCACAGCATGGGGTGCGGGGGGGGGCGCAGCACAGGGACAGGGCACAGCGTGGGCTGCAGGGGGGGGGCGCTGCACAGGGACAGGCACAGCGTGGGCTGCGGGGGGGGGCGCTGCACAGGGACATGGCACAGCGTGGGCTGCAGGGGGGGGGCGCTGCACAGGGACATGGCACAGCGTGGGCTGCAGGGGGGGCGCTGCACAGGGACATGGCACAGCGTGGGCTGCAGGGGGGGCGCTGCACAGGGACATGGCACAGCGTGGGCTGCAGGGGGGGGCGCTGCACAGGGACATGGCACAGCGTGGGCTGCAGGGGGGGCACAGCGTGGGCTGCAGGGGGGGGGGGGGCGCTGCACAGGGACATGGCACAGCGTGGGCTGCAGGGGGGGCGCTGCACAGGGACATGGCACAGCGTGGGCTGCAGGGGGGGGGCCGCTGCACAGGGATATGGCACAGCGTGGGCTGCAGGGGGGGGCGCTGCACAGGGATATGGCACAGCGTGGGCTGCAGCGGGGGGCTGCACAGGGACAGGGCACAGCGTGGGCTGCAGGGGGGGGGCGCTGCACAGGGACAGGGCACAGCGTGGGCTGCAGGGGGGGGGGGCGCTGCACAGGGACATGGCACAGCGTGGGCTGCGGGGGGGGCGCAGCACAGGGACAGGGGCACAGCGTGGGCTGCAGGGGGGGGCGCTGCACAGGGACATGGCACAGCGTGGGCTGCAGGGGGGGGGCGCTGCACAGGGACATGCACAGCGTGGGCTGCAGGGGGGGGGCGCTGCACAGGGACAGGGCACAGCGTGGGCTGCAGGGGGGGGCGCTGCACAGGGACGGCACAGCGTGGGCTGCAGGGGGGGGGGCTGCACAGGGACATGGCACAGCGTAGGCTGCAGGGGGGGGCGCTGCACAGGGACATGGCACAGCGTGGGCTGCGGGGGGGGCGCTGCACAGGGACATGGCACAGCGTGGGCTGCAGGGGGGGCGCTGCACGGGGGGGGCGCTGCACAGGGACATGGCACAGCGTGGGCTGCAGGGGGGGCGCTGCACAGGGACATGGCACAGCGTGGGCTGCAGGGGGGGCGCTGCACAGGGACATGGCACAGCGTGGGCTGCAGGGGGGGGCACAGCGTGGGCTGCAGGGGGGGGGCGCTGCACAGGGACATGGCACAGCGTGGGCTGCAGGGGGGGCGCTGCACAGGGACATGGCACAGCGTGGGCTGCAGGGGGGGCGCTGCACAGGGACATGGCACAGCGTGGGCTGCAGGGGGGGGGCGCTGCACAGGGACAGGGCACAGCGTGGGCTGCAGGGGGGGGCGCTGCACAGGGACATGGCACAGCGTGGGCTGCAGGGGGGGGCACAGCGTGGGCTGCAGGGGGGGGGCGCTGCACAGGGACATGGCACAGCGTGGGCTGCAGGGGGGGGGGCGCTGCACAGGGACAGGGCACAGCGTGGGCTGCAGGGGGGGGCGCTGCACAGGGACAGGGCACAGCGTGGGCTGCAGGGGGCGCTGCACAGGGACATGGCACAGCGTGGGCTGCAGGGGGGGGGCGCTGCACAGGGACAGGGCACAGCGTGGGCTGCAGGGGGGTGGCGCTGCACAGGGACAGGGCACAGCGTGGGCTGCAGGGGGGGGGGCGCTGCACAGGGACATGGCACAGCGTGGGCTGCAAGGGGGGGGCTGCACAGGGACATGGCACAGCGTGGGCTGCAGGGGGGGGCACAGCGTGGGCTGCAGGGGGGGGGGGCGCTGCACAGGGACATGGCACAGCGTGGGCTGCAGGGGGGGCGCTGCACAGGGACATGGCACAGCGTGGGCTGCAGGGGGGGGCGCTGCACAGGGATATGGCACAGCGTGGGCTGCAGGGGGGGGCGCTGCACAGGGATATGGCACAGCGTGGGCTGCAGCGGGGGGGCTGCACAGGGACAGGGCACAGCGTGGGCTGCAGGGGGGGGGCGCTGCACAGGGACAGGGCACAGCGTGGGCTGCAGGGGGGGGGGCGCTGCACAGGGACATGGCACAGCGTGGGCTGCGGGGGGGGCGCAGCACAGGGACAGGGCACAGCGTGGGCTGCAGGGGGGGGCGCTGCACAGGGACATGGCACAGCGTGGGCTGCAGGGGGGGGGCGCTGCACAGGGACATGGCACAGCGTGGGCTGCAGGGGGGGGCGCTGCACAGGGACAGGGCACAGCGTGGGCTGCAGGGGGGGGCGCTGCACAGGGACGGCACAGCGTGGGCTGCAGGGGGGGGGGCTGCACAGGGACATGGCACAGCGTAGGCTGCAGGGGGGGGGCGCTGCACAGGGACATGGCACAGCGTGGGCTGCGGGGGGGGCGCTGCACAGGGACATGGCACAGCGTGGGCTGCAGGGGGGGGCGCTGCACAGGGACATGGCACAGCGTGGGCTGCAGGGGGGGCGCTGCACAGGGACATGGCACAGCGTGGGCTGCAGGGGGGGGCGCTGCACAGGGACATGGCACAGCGTGGGCTGCAGGGGGGGGCACAGCGTGGGCTGCAGGGGGGGGGGGCGCTGCACAGGGACATGGCACAGCGTGGGCTGCAGGGGGGGGCGCTGCACAGGGACATGGCACAGCGTGGGCTGCAGGGGGGGGCGCTGCACAGGGACATGGCACAGCGTGGGCTGCAGGGGGGGGGCGCTGCACAGGGACAGGGCACAGCGTGGGCTGCAGGGGGGGGCGCTGCACAGGGACATGGCACAGCGTGGGCTGCAGGGGGGGGCACAGCGTGGGCTGCAGGGGGGGGGCGCTGCACAGGGACATGGCACAGCGTGGGCTGCAGGGGGGGGGGGGCGCTGCACAGGGACAGGGCACAGCGTGGGCTGCAGGGGGGGGCGCTGCACAGGGACAGGGCACAGCGTGGGCTGCAGGGGGCGCTGCACAGGGACATGGCACAGCGTGGGCTGCAGGGGGGGGGCGCTGCACAGGGACAGGGCACAGCGTGGGCTGCAGGGGGGTGGCGCTGCACAGGGACAGGCACAGCGTGGGCTGCAGGGGGGGGGGGCGCTGCACAGGGACATGGCACAGCGTGGGCTGCAGGGGGGGGGGCTGCACAGGGACATGCACAGCGTGGGCTGCAGGGGGGGGGCGCTGCACAGGGACAGGGCACAGCGTGGGCTGCAGGGGGGGCGCAGCGTGGGCTGCAGGGGGGGGCACAGCGTGGGCTGCAGGGGGGGGGCGCAGCGTGGGCTGCAGGGGGGCAGATTGAACATTGGATGTGAGAGAAGGAATCATCTCTTTTTATAGCAATATAAGGGGGTCCGGCTACACACGGAGACCCCGAAATACAGAGAAGCCGGGCAGTGACAGTGTCTGTATTGGTAACCATGTAATAATAGTACAGAGTGGGAGCCCTGTATATACAATCACCCTGGGAAAATACGCACGGCGCCCCCTCGCTGCCCTGTATAAGGACGCACGGCGTCCCCCCTTCGCTGCCCTGTATAAGGACTCACGGCGTCCCCCCCTCGCTGCCCTGTATAAGGAAGCGCGGCGTCCCCCCTTCGCTGCCCTGTATAAGGACTCACGGCGTCCCCCCCTCGCTGCCCTGTATAAGGAAGCGCGGCGTCCCCCCTTCGCTGCCCTGTATAAGGACTCACGGCGTCCCCCCCTCGCTGCCCTGTATAAGGAAGCGCGGCGTCCCCCCTTCGCTGCCCTGTATAAGGACTCACGGCGTCCCCCCCTCGCTGCCTTGTATAAGGACGTGCGGCGCCCCCTCGCTGCCCTGTATAAGGACGCGCGGCGTCCCCCCCTCGCTGCCCTGTATAAGTACTCGCGGCGTCCCCCCCTCGCTGCCCTGTATAAGGACGCACGGCGCCCCCTCGCTGCCCTGTATAAGGACGCGCGGCGTCCCCCCCTCGCTGCCCTGTATAAGGACTCGCGGCGTCCCCCCCTCGCTGCCTGTATAAGTACTCGCGGCGTACCCCCCTCGCTGCCCTGTATAAGGACGCGGCTCTCCTGTTCGCTGCCCTGTATAAGGACGCGCGGCGTCCCCTCGCTGCCCTGTATAAGGACGCACGGCGTCCCCACCTCGCTGCCCTGTATAAGGACGCGCGGCGCCCCCCCCTCGCTGCCCTGTATAAGTACTCGCGGCGTCCCCCCCTCGCTGCCCTGTATAAGGACGCACGGCGCCCCCTCGCTGCCCTGTATAAGGACGCGCGGCGTCCCCCCTCGCTGCCCTGTATAAGGACTCGCGGCGTCCCCCCCTCGCTGCCCTGTATAAGGACGCGGCTCTCCTGTTCGCTGCCCTGTATAAGGACGCACGGCGCCCCCTCGCTGCCCTGTATAAGGACGCGCGGCGCTCCCGCTCGCTGCCCTGTATAAGGACGCGCGGCGTCCCCCCCTCGCTGCCCTGTATAAGGACGCACGGCGTCCCCACCTCGCTGCCCTGTATAAGGACGCGCGGCGCCCCCTCGCTGCCCTGTATAAGGACTCGCGGCGTCCCCTCGCTGCCCTGTATAAGGACTCGCGGCGTCCCCTCGCTGCCCTGTATAAGGACTTGCGGCGTCCCCTCACTGCCCTGTATAAGGACGCGCAGCGTCCCCCCCTCGCTGCCCTGTATAAGGACGCGCGGCGTCCCCCCCTCGCTGCCCTGTATAAGGACGCGCGGCGTCCCCCCCTCACTGCCCTGTATAAGGACGCACAGCGCCCCCTCGCTGCCCTGTATAAGGACGCGCGGCGTCCCCCCCTCGCTGCCTGTATAAGGACACACGGCGCCCCCTCGCTGCCCTGTAAAAGGATGCGCGGCGTCCCCCCCTCGCTGCCCTGTATAAGGACGCACGACGCCCCCTCGCTGCCCTGTATAAGGATGCGCGGCGTCCCCCTCTCGCTGCCCTGTATAAGGACTCACGGCGTCCCCCCCTCGCTGCCCTGTATAAGGAAGCGCGGCGTCCCCCCTTCGCTGCCCTGTATAAGGACTCACGGCGTCCCCCCCTCGCTGCCCTGTATAAGGACGCGCGGCGCTCCCGCTCGCTGCCCTGTATAAGGACGCACGGCGTCCCCACCTCGCTGCCCTGTATAAGGACGCGCGGCGTCCCCTCGCTGCCCTGTATAAGGACTCGCGGCGTCCCCTCACTGCCCTGTATAAGGACGCGCGGCGTCCCCCCCTCGCTGCCCTGTATAAGGACGCGCGGCGTCCCCCCCTCACTGCCCTGTATAAGGACGCACAGCGCCCCCTCGCTGCCCTGTATAAGGACGCGCGGCGTCCCCCCCTCGCTGCCTGTATAAGGACACACGGCGCCCCCTCGCTGCCCTGTAAAAGGATGCGCGGCGTCCCCCCCTCGCTGCCCTGTATAAGGACGCACGACGCCCCCTCGCTGCCCTGTATAAGGATGCGCGGCGTCCCCCTCTCGCTGCCCTGTATAAGGACTCACGGCGTCCCCCCCTCGCTGCCCTGTATAAGGAAGCGCGGCGTCCCCCCTTCGCTGCCCTGTATAAGGACTCACGGCGTCCCCCCCTCGCTGCCCTGTATAAGGACGCACGGCGCCCCCTCGCTGCCCTGTATAAGGACTCGCGGCGTCCCCCCCTTGCTGCCCTGTATAAGGATGTGCGGCGCCCCCTCGCTGCCCTGTATAAGGACTCGCGGCGTCCCCCCCTCGCTGCCCTGTATAAGGACGTGCGGCGCCCCCTCGCTGCCCTGTATAAGGACGCGCGGCGTCCCCCCCTCGCTGCCCTGTATAAGTACTCGCGGCGTCCCCCCCTCGCTGCCCTGTATAAGGACGCACGGCGCCCCCTCGCTGCCCTGTATAAGGACGCACGGCGTCCCCCCCTCGCTGCCCTGTATAAGGACTCGCGGCGTCCCCCCCTCGCTGCCCTGTATAAGGACGCGGCTCTCCTGTTCGCTGCCCTGTATAAGGACTTGCGGCGCCCCCTCGCTGCCCTGTATAAGGACGCGCGGCGCTCCCGCTCGCTGCCCTGTATAAGGACGCGCGGCGTCCCCCCCTCGCTGCCCTGTATAAGGACGCACGGCGTCCCCACCTCGCTGCCCTGTATAAGGACGCGCGGCGCCCCCTCGCTGCCCTGTATAAGGACTCGCGGCGTCCCCTCGCTGCCCTGTATAAGGACTCGCGGCGTCCCCTCGCTGCCCTGTATAAGGACTCGCGGCGTCCCCTCACTGCCCTGTATAAGGACGAGCGGCGTCCCCCCCTCGCTGCCCTGTATAAGGACGCGCGGCGTCCCCCCCTCACTGCCCTGTATAAGGACGCACAGCGCCCCCTCGCTGCCCTGTATAAGGACGCGCGGCGTCCCCCCCTCGCTGCCTGTATAAGGACACACGGCGCCCCCTCGCTGCCCTGTAAAAGGATGCGCGGCGTCCCCCCCTCACTGCCCTGTATAAGGACGCACGACGCCCCCTCGCTGCCCTGTATAAGGATGCGCGGCGTCCCCCTCTCGCTGCCCTGTATAAGGACGCACGGCGTCTCCCCCTCGCTGCCCTGTATAAGGACAAACGGCGTCCCCCCCTTGCTGCCCTGTATAGGGACGCACGGCGTCCCCCCCTCGCTGCCCTGTATAAGGACGCGCGGCGTCCCCCCCTCACTGCCCTGTATAAGGAAACACAGCGCCCCCTCGCTGCCCTGTATAAGGACGCGCGGCGTCCCCCCCTCGCTGCCTGTATAAGGACACACGGCGCCCCCTCGCTGCCCTGTAAAAGGATGCGCGGCGTCCCCCCCTCGCTGCCCTGTATAAGGACGCACGACGCCCCCTCGCTGCCCTGTATAAGGATGCGCGGCGTCCCCCTCTCGCTGCCCTGTATAAGGACGCACGGCGTCTCCCCCTCGCTGCCCTGTATAAGGACAAATGGCGTCCCCCCCACGCTGCCCTGTATAAGGACGCACGGCGTCCCCCCCTCGCTGCCCTGTATAAGGACGCACGGCGTCCCCCCCTCGCTGCCCTGTATAAGGACGCACGGCGTCCCCCCCTCGCTGCCCTGTATAAGGACGCGCGGCGTCCCCCCTCGCTGCCCTGTATAAGTATATACGATTACCTGGAAGGAGTCGGCAGGTATACATTCCCCAGGACTCTGTGCGCACACGGTCACTAGATCTTCCCATTCCTCCTCACTCCTCAGGTGCCGGAGAGCTGCAAACACACAGAGATGAACCCCCTCCTCCCCATACACGCCCTGTTATACCCCTCCTCCCCATACACGCCCTGTTATACCCCTCCTCCCCATACACGCCCTGTTATACCCCTCCTCCCCATACACGCCCTGTTATACCCCTCCTCCCCATACACGCCCTGTTATACCCCTCCTCCCCATACACGCCCTGTTATACCCCTCCTCCCCATACACGCCCTGTTATACCCCTCCTCCCCATACACGCCCTGTTATACCCCTCCTCCCCATACACGCCCTGTTATACCCCTCCTCCCCATACACGCCCTGTTATACCCCTCCTCCCCATACACGCTCTGTTATACCCCTCCTCCCCATACACGCCCTGTTATACCCCTCCTCCCCATACACGCCCTGTTATACCCCTCCTCCCCATACACGCCCTGTTATACCCCTCCTCCCCATACACGCAAACACCCTCCTCCCCATACACGCCCTGTTATACCCCTCCTCCCCATACACGCCCTATTATACTCCTCCCTATACACCCCAACATCCTGCTGCCCCCTCTGCCCTGTTATACCCATCCCTATACACCCCAACATCCTGCTGCCCCCTCACTGCCCTGTTATACCCCTCCGTATACACCCCAACATCCTGCTGCCCCCTCACTGCCCTGTTATACCCTCCCTATACACCCCAACATCCTGCTGCCCCCTCACTGCCCTGTTATACCCTCCCTATACACCCCAACATCCTGCTGCCCCCTCTGCCCTGTTATACCCATCCCTATACACCCCAACATCCTGCTGCCCCCTCACTGCCCTGTTATACCCCTCCCTATACCCCAACATCCTGCTGCCCCCTCACTGCCCTGTTATACCCCTCCCTATACCCCAACATCCTGCTGCCCCCTCACTGCCCTGTTATACCCCTCCCTATACACCCCAACATCCTGCTGCCCCCTCACTGCCCTGTTATACCCCTCCCTATACACCCCAACACCCTGCTGCCCCCTCATTGCCCTGTTATACCCCTCCCTATACACCCCAACATCCTGCTGCCCCCTCACTGCCCTGTTATACCCCTCCCTATACACCCCAACATCCTGCTGCCCCCTCACTGCCCTGTTATACCCCTCCCTATACACCCCAACATCCTGCTGCCCTCTCACTGCCCTGTTATACCCCTCCCTATACACCCCAACATCCTGCTGCCCCCTCACTGCCCTGTTATACCCCTCCCTATACACCCCAACATCCTGCTGCCCCCTCACTGCCCTGTTATACCCCTCCCTATACACCCCAACATCCTGCTGCCCCCTCACTGCCCTGTTATACCCCTCCCTATACACCCCAACATCCTGCTGCCCCCTCACTGCCCTGTTATACCCCTCCCTATACACCCCAACATCCTGCTGCCCCCTCACTGCCCTGTTATACCCCTCCCCATACACGCCCTGTTATACCCCTCCTCCCCATACACGCCCTGTTATATCCCTCCTCCCCATACACGCCCTGTTATACCCCTCCTCCCCATACACGCCCTGTTATACCCCTCCTCCCCATACACGCCCTGTTATACCCCTCCTCCCCATACACGCCCTGTTATACCCCTCCTCCCCATACACGCCCTGTTATACCCCTCCTCCCCATACACGCAAACACCCTCCTCCCCATACACGCCCTGTTATACCCCTCCTCCCCATACACGCCCTGTTATACCCCTCCCTATACACCCCAACATCCTGCTGCCCCCTCACTGCCCTGTTATACCCCTCCCTATACACCCCAACATCCTGCTGCCCCCTCACTGCCCTGTTATACCCTCCCTATACACCCCAACATCCTGCTGCCCCCTCTGCCCTGTTATACCCTCCCCATACACGCAAACACCCTGCTGCCCCCTCACTGCCCTGTTATACCCCTCCCTATACACCCCAACATCCTGCTGCCCCCTCACTGCCCTGTTATACCCCTCCCTATACACCCCAACATCCTGCTGCCCTCTCACTGCCCTGTTATACCCCTCCCTATACACCCCAACATCCTGCTGCCCCCTCACTGCCCTGTTATACCCCTCCCTATACACCCCAACATCCTGCTGCCCCCTCACTGCCCTGTTATACCCCTCCCTATACACCCCAACATCCTGCTGCCCCCTCACTGCCCTGTTATACCCTCCCTATGCACCCCAACATCCTGCTGCCCCCTCACTGCCCTGTTATACCCCTCCCTATGCACCCCAACATCCTGCTGCCCCCTCACTGCCCTGTTATACCCCTCCCTATACACCCCAACATCCTGCTGCCCCCTCACTGCCCTGTTATACCCCTCCCTATACACCCCAACATCCTGCTGCCCCCTCACTGCCCTGTTATACCCCTCCCTATACACCCCAACATCCTGCTGCCCCCTCTGCCCTGTTATACCCTCCCTATACACGCAAACACCCTGCTGCCCCCTCATTGCCCTGTTATACCCCTCCCTATACACCCCAACATCCTGCTGCCCCCTCACTGCCCTGTTATACCCCTCCCTATACACCCCAACACCCTGCTGCCCCCTCACTGCCCTGTTATACCCCTCCCTATACACCCCAACATCCTGCTGCCCCCTCACTGCCCTGTTATACCCCTCCCTATACACCCCAACATCCTGCTGCCCCCTCACTGCCCTGTTATACCCCTCCCTATACACCCCAACATCCTGCTGCCCCCTCACTGCCCTGTTATACCCCTCCCTATGCACCCCAACATCCTGCTGCCCCCTCACTGCCCTGTTATACCCCTCCCTATACACCCCAACATCCTGCTGCCCCCTCACTGCCCTGTTATACCCCTCCCTATACACCCCAACATCCTGCTGCCCCCTCACTGCCCTGTTATACCCCTCCCTATACACCCCAACATCCTGCTGCCCCCTCACTGCCCTGTTATACCCCTCCCTATGCACCCCAACATCCTGCTGCCCCCTCACTGCCCTGTTATACCCCTCCCTATGCACCCCAACATCCTGCTGCCCCCTCACTGCCCTGTTATACCCCTCCCTATGCACCCCAACATCCTGCTGCCCCCTCACTGCCCTGTTATACCCCTCCCTATACACCCCAACATCCTGCTGCCCCCTCCCTGCCCTGTTATACCCCTCCCTATACACCCCAACATCCTGCTGCCCCCTCACTGCCCTGTTATACCCCTCCCTATACACCCCAACATCCTGCTGCCCCTCACTGCCCTGTTATACCCCTCCCTATACACCCCAACACCCTGCTGCCCCCTCACTGCCCTGTTATACCCTCCCTATACACCCCAACATCCTGCTGCCCCCTCACTGCCCTGTTATACCCCTCCCTATACACCCCAACACCATGCTGCCCCCTCACTGCCCTGTTATACCCCTCCCTATACACCCCAACACCCTGCTGCCCCCTCACTGCCCTGTTATACCCCTCCCTATACACCCCAACACCATGCTGCCCCCTCTGCCCTGTTATACCCATCCCTATACACCCCAACATCCTGCTGCCCCCTCACTGCCCTGTTATACCCTCCCTATACACCCCAACACCCTGCTGCCCCCTCACTGCCGTTATACCCTCCCTATACACCCCAACATCCTGCTGCCCCCTCACTGCCCTGTTATACCCTCCCTGTGCACCCCAACATCCTGCTGCATAACAACTGCATATAACAACCTCCCCTCCCACACCCCACCCTCACTCTGCCTCCTGTGACCCACACAGATAATTCTGAGTTGCTGGCCACTGAAGTGGTATTGTCAGTCTCTGGACTGTTCCAGAGACGCCGTTACCTGGAGGAGGCTGGATCCGGTAGCCCTGTTGCGTTGCCCACCCCACGGGGTGAAGAAAGGGGTGAAGGTAGAAGAGCCACAGGCAGGGGGAGTCCTGTGCCCCCTCATACTGAAGCTGCAGCCGCCCCCCGATATTATCCAGCACCCTGACAGGCCAGGCGCCCAGGAAATCCTGGGAGTGCTGGAGTTCCAGCCGGGACCCGGGGCCAAACAGGTCCAAGGGGTCCTGCCCGCGGTGAGGCTGTGGGAGAGAGAGGCGCAGGGAGTCCGTGAGAGACAGAGAGACGCAGGGAGTCCGTGAGAGACAGAGAGACGCAGGGAGTCCGTCAGAGAGACACAGGGAGTCTGCGGAGAGAGAGATAGAGAGACGCGGGGAGTCTGCGGAGAGAGAGAGACGCGGGGAGTCTGCGGAGAGAGCGAGAGAGACGCGGGGAGTCTGCGGAGAGAGAGAGAGAGACGCGGGGAGTCTGCGGAGAGAGAGAGACGCGGGGAGTCTGCGGAGAGAGAGATAGAGAGACGCGGGGAGTCTGCGGAGAGAGAGAGACACGGGGAGTCTGCGGAGAGAGAGAGAGACGCGGGGAGTCTGCGGAGAGAGAGACGCGGGGAGTCTGCGGAGAGAGAGAGACGCGGGGAGTCTGCAGAGAGAGAGACAGAGAGACGCGGGGAGTCTGCAGAGAGAGAGAGAGAGAGACGCGGGGAGTCTGCGGAGAGAGAGACGCGGGGAGTCTGCGGAGAGAGAGAGACGCGGGGAGTCTGCAGAGAGAGAGACAGAGACGCGGGGAGTCTGCAGAGAGAGAGAGAGAGAGACGCGGGGAGTCTGCGGAGAGAGAGACGCGGGGAGTCTGCGGAGAGAGAGACGCGGGAAGTCTGCGGAGAGAGAGAGACGCGGGGAGTCTGCGGAAAGAGAGAGACGCGGGGAGTCTGCGGAGAGAGAGAGACGCGGGGAGTCTGCGGAGAGAGAGAGACGCGGGGAGGCTGCGGAGAGAGACAGAGAGACGCGGAGAGTCTGCAGAGAGAGAGAGACAGAGAGATAAGGGGAGTCTGCGGAGAGAGAGAGAGAGACGCGGGGAGTCTGCGGAAAAGGAGAGAGAGACGCGGGGAGGCTGCGGAGAGAGAGACAGAGAGACGCGGGGAGTCTGCGGAGAGAGACGCGGGGAGTCTGCGGAGAGAGAGAGAGAGAGAGACGCGGGGAGGCTGCGGAGAGAGAGACAGAGAGACGCGGGGAGGCTGCGGAGAGAGAGAAGAGAGACGCGGGGAGGCTGCGGAGAGAGAGACAGAGAGACGCGGGGAGGCTGCGGAGAGAGAGACAGAGAGACGCGGGGAGGCTGCGGAGAGAGAGAGACAGAGAGACGCGGGGAGGCTGCGGAGAGAGAGAGACAGAGAGACGCGGGGAGGCTGCGGAGAGAGAGAGACAGAGAGACGCGGGGAGGCTGCGGAGAGAGAGAGACAGAGAGACGCGGGGAGGCTGCGGAGAGAGAGAGACAGAGAGACGCGGGGAGGCTGCGGAGAGAGAGACAGAGAGACGCGGGGAGGCTGCGGAGAGAGACAGAGAGACGCGGGGAGGCTGCGGAGAGAGAGACAGAGAGACGCGGGGAGTCTGCGGAGAGAGAGACAGAGAGACGCGGGGAGGCTGCGGAGAGAGAGAGACAGAGAGACGCGGGGAGGCTGCGGAGAGAGAGAGACAGAGAGACGCGGGGAGGCTGCGGAGAGAGAGAGACAGAGAGACGCGGGGAGGCTGCGGAGAGAGAGAGACAGAGAGACGCGGGGAGGCCGCGGAGAGAGACAGAAAGAGAGAGACACGCGGGGAGGCTGATAGAGAGACAGAGACAGAGACACGCGGGGATGCAGATAGAGAGACAGAGAGAGACAGAGACACGCAGGGATGCAGATAGAGAGACAGAGACAGAGAGAGACAGAGACACGCAGGGATGCAGATAGAGAGACAGAGACAGAGAGAGACAGAGACACGCAGGGATGCAGATAGAGAGACAGAGACAGAGAGAGACAGAGACACGCGGGGATGCAGATAGAGACAGAGACACGCGGGGATGCAGATAGAGAGACAGAGACACGCGGGGATGCAGATAGAGAGACAGAGACACGCGGGGATGCAGAGAGACAGAGAGAGCTTTCGCTAACACTGTGTAACCAATCCCAGGCAGTATATAGAGTCCTGATGGGGGGGGCGATAACCCCCATGCTAAGGTGCAATTTGGGGTGTCACTAAGTGCGCAGCCCCCCCACACGGGCTCAGGACCCCCCTATACTGCCTGGGAGCCGCCACTACAGGTTTTATTTGCAGTCACCCCCCGCGCCCCCTGTTGGGAATCACTGCGAGAGCGCGACACTTACGCCCTCTAGCAGGTTGGCAGGTGCACTGCAGGCTCCATTCAAAGTCTCGGCCAGGAATTGCACCCAGTTATCGCCCAGTTTCTCTCGGAGACCTGCAGGAAGCAAAGGAAACATGAGGGCCCCCTTGTGGTGGAAGCCCAGAACTGCCGCAGGTAAATCCTGACCGGGAACATGCAGCACTATTTCTGTGCCACCAAACACACAGAGAGATCCGTCACTTGGGCTGGTGTGTGTATTTGTGTCAGTGTGCACAGCAGCGGGACAGGCTAATTGCTGGAGAGAACAACCTATTTAAACACGGGACGCCATATTTTGAAGGTTTATGCGGCAGATCGGGTGGATCACTTAGAGTGTAAGCTCTTCGGGGCAGGGACTCCTTTTCCTAATGTTACTTTCATGTGTGAAGCGCGTATTCCCGCTGTGTGTTATATTATTGTGTCCCGTGACGCGCTGTGTGCACGGACGGCGTAATATACACACAGATACCGGATTGGCCAGAATACAGCGCTGGTTTTGTTTCTAAAAATATCCTTCTGGAAACTGCCCCCGTGTTATACTCGCAGCCGAACACCTTTTATTCTTCATGTAGAACACCAGCACATCTTTAGGGTCGTGTTATGTGCGAGGCCGGGCTAGATTCGGGCCAATACGGGGGCGGGCGCGTGAGTGTACACACACACACACACACACACACACACACACACACACACACTATTTAAGTTATAGTGGGAAAAAGGCGACAAAAAACCTCCGCCGTTCGCATATAGCCAATAAAGAATATCACTTGTGACTATATTGACTGGCTTTGCAGCTAAGCCCATGCTGTGCTTAAAAGCTGTGTGAACAGTGAAGCATACCGTGCTTCCACTGCAGCAAGGGATTCTGGGAAATGACATGCAAATGGGCACACAATGTGTCACCTTTTGCCTGAAATCCATTTTACATGGAACCCTTATAAGCAAATACTCAGCTGTTCACACAGCTTTTAAGCACAGCATGGGATTAGATGCAAAGCCAGTCAAACCACTCACAGGAGCTGTTGTAACCTCATTACACCATTCATACCTGCCATGAACAGTGCTCCGCAATCCCCCACCTGGCTGGTTTAGGGCGGCGTTCTCTCTCTCCGAGTCCATGAACCTGCCTAGACCCGTGAGCTAACAGCCGACCCATTCCCATGTCGGTCTTGCACTGTTTGTTCCAGGTTATTACTGCTCGGGCTATGGTGAATGTGTTAGAGTATCTCTGTGTGTACTGCTGGCTCTGGTCACCCACTTTTCTTATTTCTGGGCCCCAAATATATTACCCCAAAATTTTTTTTTTTTAAATAAACAGTCCCTGCTTCAGCACAGGTGGCTCACTCAGTCCCTGCTTCCGCACAGGTGGCTCCCTCAGTCCCTGATGCAGCTCAGGTGGCTCACTCAGTCCCTGATGCAGCTCAGGTGGCTCACTCAGTCCCTGATGCAGCTCAGGTGGCTCACTCAGTCCCTGATGCAGCTCAGGTGGCTCCCTCAGTCCCTGATGCAGCTCAGGTGGCTCCCTCAGTCCCTGCTTCAGCTCAGGTGGCTCCCTCAGTCCCTGCTTCAGCTCAGATGGCTCCCTCAGTCCCTGCTTCAGCTCAGGTGGCTCCCTTAGTCCCTGCTTCAGCTCAGGTGGCTCCCTCAGTCCCTGCTTCAGCTCAGGTTGCTCCCTCAGTCCCTGCTTCAGCTCAGGTGGCTCACTCAGTCCCTGCTTCCGCACAGGTGGCTCACTCAGTCCCTGATGCAGCTCAGGTGGCTCCCTCAGTCCCTGCTTCAGCCCTGGTGGTTCAATCAGTTCCTGCTTCAGCCCAGGTGGCTCAATCAGTGTCTCAGTCTGGCTTCAGCACTGATTAAGCCACGTATGCTGAAGCTGGGGTATCCCAAAATATCAGCTTCCTACTGTCTGTGTACGTTCCTCCTACTTACCAATTAGATTGTAAGCTCTTCGGGGAAGGGACTCCTTTTTCTAATGTTACTTTTATGTCGGAAGTGCTTATTCCCGTTATGTGTTATTTGTATTATTTGTTATTTATATGATTGTTACGTGTATTACTGCTGTGAGGCGCTATACATACACACCCACTATATATAGCCCCCGTGTGTGCTGTGTAATATTTCTGAGCGCTGGCGCTGAGCCCCCGTGTGTGCTGTGTAATATTTCTGAGCGCTGGCGCTGAGCCCCCGTGTGAGCTGTGTAATATTTCTGAGCGCTGGCGCTGAGCCCCCGTGTGAGCTGTGTAATATTTCTGAGCGCTGGCGCTGAGCCCCCGTGTGAGCTGTGTAATATTTCTGAGCGCTGGCGCTGAGCCCCCGTGTGTGCTGTGTAATATTTCTGAGCGCTGGCGCTGAGCCCCCGTGTGAGCTGTGTAATATTTCTGAGCGCTGGCGCTGAGCCCCCGTGTGAGCTGTGTAATATTTCTGAGCGCTGGCGCTGAGCCCCCGTGTGTGCTGTGTAATATTTCTGAGCGCTGGCGCTGAGCCCCCGTGTGTGCTGTGTAATATTTCTGAGCGCTGGCGCTGAGCCCCCGTGCGAGCTGTGTAATGTTTCTGAGCGCTGGCGCTGAGCCCCCGTGTGAGCTGTGTAATATTTCTGAGCGCTGGCGCTGAGCCCCCGTGTGTGCTGTGTAATATTTCTGAGCGCTGGCGCTGAGCCCCCGTGTGAGCTGTGTAATATTTCTGAGCGCTGGCGCTGAGCCCCCGTGTGAGCTGTGTAATATTTCTGAGCGCTGGCGCTGAGCCCCCGTGTGAGCTGTGTAATATTTCTGAGCGCTGGCGCTGAGCCCCCGTGTGTGCTGTGTAATATTTCTGAGCGCTGGCGCTGAGCCCCCGTGTGAGCTGTGTAATATTTCTGAGCGCTGGCGCTGAGACCCCGTGTGAGCTGTGTAATATTTCTGAGCGCTGGCGCTGAGCCCCCGTGTGAGCTGTGTAATATTTCTGAGCGCTGGCGCTGAGCCCCCGTGTGAGCTGTGTAATATTTCTGAGCGCTGGCGCTGAGCCCCCGTGTGAGCTGTGTAATATTTCTGAGCGCTGGCGCTGAGCCCCCCGTGTGTGCTGTGTAATATTTCTGAGCGCTGGCGCTGAGCCCCCGTGTGAGCTGTGTAATATTTCTGAGCGCTGGCGCTGAGCCCCCGTGTGAGCTGTGTAATATTTCTGAGCGCTGGCGCTGAGCCCCCGTGTGAGCTGTGTAATATTTCTGAGCGCTGGCGCTGAGCCCCCGTGTGTGCTGTGTAATATTTCTGAGCGCTGGCGCTGAGCCCCCGTGTGTGCTGTGTAATATTTCTGAGCGCTGGCGCTGAGCCCCCGTGTGTGCTGTGTAATATTTCTGAGCGCTGGCGCTGAGCCCCCGTGTGAGCTGTGTAATATTTCTGAGCGCTGGCGCTGAGCCCCCGTGTGTGCTGTGTAATATTTCTGAGCGCTGGCGCTGAGCCCCCATGTGTGCTGTGTAATATTTCTGAGCGCTGGCGCTGAGCCCCCGTGTGTGCTGTGTAATATTTCTGAGCGCTGGCGCTGAGCCCCCGTGTGAGCTGTGTAATATTTCTGAGCGCTGGCGCTGAGCCCCCGTGTGAGCTGTGTAATATTTCTGAGCGCTGGCGCTGAGCCCCCGTGTGAGCTGTGTAATATTTCTGAGCGCTGGCGCTGAGCCCCCGTGTGAGCTGTGTAATATTTCTGAGCGCTGGCGCTGAGCCCCCGTGTGTGCTGTGTAATATTTCTGAGCGCTGCGCTGAGCCCCCGTGTGAGCTGTGTAATATTTCTGAGCGCTGGCGCTGAGCCCCCGTGTGAGCTGTGTAATATTTCTGAGCGCTGGCGCTGAGCCCCCGTGTGAGCTGTGTAATATTTCTGAGCGCTGGCGCTGAGCCCCCGTGTGTGCTGTGTAATATTTCTGAGCGCTGGCGCTGAGCCCCCGTGTGTGCTGTGTAATATTTCTGAGCGCTGGCGCTGAGCCCCCGTGTGAGCTGTGTAATATTTCTGAGCGCTGGCGCTGAGCCCCCGTGTGTGCTGTGTAATATTTCTGAGCGCTGGCGCTGAGCCCCCGTGTGAGCTGTGTAATATTTCTGAGCGTTGGCGCTGAGCCCCCCCGTGTGTGCTGTGTAATATTTCTGAGCGCTGGCGCTGAGCCCCCGTGTGAGCTGTGTAATATTTCTGAGCGCTGGCGCTGAGCCCCCGTGTGAGCTGTGTAATATTTCTGAGCGCTGGCGCTGAGCCCCCGTGTGAGCTGTGTAATATTTCTGAGCGCTGGCGCTGAGCCCCCGTGTGAGCTGTGTAATATTTCTGAGCGCTGGCGCTGAGCCCCCGTGTGAGCTGTGTAATATTTCTGAGCGCTGGCGCTGAGCCCCCGTGTGAGCTGTGTAATATTTCTGAGCGCTGGCGCTGAGCCCCCGTGTGTGCTGTGTAATATTTCTGAGCGCTGGCGCTGAGCCCCCGTGTGAGCTGTGTAATATTTCTGAGCGCTGGCGCTGAGCCCCCGTGTGAGCTGTGTAATATATCTGAGCGCTGGCGCTGAGCCCCCGTGTGAGCTGTGTAATATTTCTGAGCGCTGGCGCTGAGCCCCCGTGTGAGCTGTGTAATATTTCTGAGCGCTGGCGCTGAGCCCCCGTGTGAGCTGTGTAATATTTCTGAGCGCTGGCGCTGAGCCCCCGTGTGTGCTGTGTAATATTTCTGAGCGCTGAGCCCCCGTGTGAGCTGTGTAATATTTCTGAGCGCTGGCGCTGAGCCCCCGTGTGAGCTGTGTAATATTTCTGAGCGCTGGCGCTGAGCCCCCGTGCGAGCTGTGTAATATTTCTGAGCGCTGGCGCTGAGCCCCCGTGTGTGCTGTGTAATATTTCTGAGCGCTGGCGCTGAGCCCCCGTGTGTGCTGTGTAATATTTCTGAGCGCTGGCGCTGAGCCCCCGTGTGTGCTGTGTAATATTTCTGAGCGCTGGCGCTGAGCCCCCGTGTGAGCTGTGTAATATTTCTGAGCGCTGGCGCTGAGCCCCCGTGTGAGCTGTGTAATATTTCTGAGCGCTGGCGCTGAGCCCCCGTGTGAGCTGTGTAATATTTCTGAGCGCTGGCGCTGAGCCCCCGTGTGTGCTGTGTAATATTTCTGAGCGCTGGCGCTGAGCCCCCGTGTGTGCTGTGTAATATTTCTGAGCGCTGGCGCTGAGCCCCCGTGTGTGCTGTGTAATATTTCTGAGCGCTGGCGCTGAGCCCCCGTGTGAGCTGTGTAATATTTCTGAGCGCTGGCGCTGAGCCCCCGTGTGTGCTGTGTAATATTTCTGAGCGCTGGCGCTGAGCCCCCGTGTGAGCTGTGTAATATTTCTGAGCGCTGGCGCTGAGCCCCCGTGTGAGCTGTGTAATATTTCTGAGCGCTGGCGCTGAGCCCCCGTGTGTGCTGTGTAATATTTCTGAGCGCTGGCGCTGAGCCCCCGTGTGAGCTGTGTAATATTTCTGAGCGCTGGCGCTGAGCCCCCGTGTGAGCTGTGTAATATTTCTGAGCGCTGGCGCTGAGCCCCCGTGTGTGCTGTGTAATATTTCTGAGCGCTGGCGCTGAGCCCCCGTGTGTGCTGTGTAATATTTCTGAGCGCTGGCGCTGAGCCCCCGTGTGAGCTGTGTAATATTTCTGAGCGCTGGCGCTGAGCCCCCGTGTGAGCTGTGTAATATTTCTGAGCGCTGGCGCTGAGCCCCCGTGTGAGCTGTGTAATATTTCTGAGCGCTGGCGCTGAGCCCCAGTGTGAGCTGTGTAATATTTCTGAGCGCTGGCGCTGAGCCCCCGTGTGAGCTGTGTAATATTTCTGAGCGCTGGCGCTGAGCCCCCGTGTGAGCTGTGTAATATTTCTGAGCGCTGGCGCTGAGCCCCCGTGTGAGCTGTGTAATATTTCTGAGCGCTGGCGCTGAGCCCCCGTGTGAGCTGTGTAATATTTCTGAGCGCTGGCGCTGAGCCCCCGTGTGTGCTGTGTAATATTTCTGAGCGCTGCGCTGAGCCCCCGTGTGAGCTGTGTAATATTTCTGAGCGCTGGCGCTGAGCCCCCGTGTGAGCTGTGTAATATTTCTGAGCGCTGGCGCTGAGCCCCCGTGTGAGCTGTGTAATATTTCTGAGCGCTGGCGCTGAGCCCCCGTGTGTGCTGTGTAATATTTCTGAGCGCTGGCGCTGAGCCCCCGTGTGTGCTGTGTAATATTTCTGAGCGCTGGCGCTGAGCCCCCGTGTGTGCTGTGTAATATTTCTGAGCGCTGGCGCTGAGCCCCCGTGTGAGCTGTGTAATATTTCTGAGCGCTGGCGCTGAGCCCCCGTGTGAGCTGTGTAATATTTCTGAGCGTTGGCGCTGAGCCCCCCCGTGTGAGCTGTGTAATATTTCTGAGCGCTGGCGCTGAGCCCCCGTGTGAGCTGTGTAATATTTCTGAGCGCTGGCGCTGAGCCCCCGTGTGAGCTGTGTAATATTTCTGAGCGCTGGCGCTGAGCCCCCGTGTGAGCTGTGTAATATTTCTGAGCGCTGGCGCTGAGCCCCCGTGTGAGCTGTGTAATATTTCTGAGCGCTGGCGCTGAGCCCCCGTGTGAGCTGTGTAATATTTCTGAGCGCTGGCGCTGAGCCCCCGTGTGTGCTGTGTAATATTTCTGAGCGCTGGCGCTGAGCCCCCGTGTGTGCTGTGTAATATTTCTGAGCGCTGGCGCTGAGCCCCCGTGTGAGCTGTGTAATATTTCTGAGCGCTGGCGCTGAGCCCCCGTGTGAGCTGTGTAATATTTCTGAGCGCTGGCGCTGAGCCCCCGTGTGAGCTGTGTAATATTTCTGAGCGCTGGCGCTGAGCCCCCGTGTGTGCTGTGTAATATTTCTGAGCGCTGAGCCCCCGTGTGAGCTGTGTAATATTTCTGAGCGCTGGCGCTGAGCCCCCGTGTGAGCTGTGTAATATTTCTGAGCGCTGGCGCTGAGCCCCCGTGCGAGCTGTGTAATATTTCTGAGCGCTGGCGCTGAGCCCCCGTGTGTGCTGTGTAATATTTCTGAGCGCTGGCGCTGAGCCCCCGTGTGTGCTGTGTAATATTTCTGAGCGCTGGCGCTGAGCCCCCGTGTGAGCTGTGTAATATTTCTGAGCGCTGGCGCTGAGCCCCCGTGTGAGCTGTGTAATATTTCTGAGCGCTGACGCTGAGCCCCCGTGTGTGCTGTGTAATATTTCTGAGCGCTGGCGCTGAGCCCCCGTGTGAGCTGTGTAATATTTCTGAGCGCTGGCGCTGAGCCCCCGTGTGAGCTGTGTAATATTTCTGTGCGCTGGCGCTGAGCCCCCGTGTGAGCTGTGTAATATTTCTGAGCGCTGGCGCTGAGCCCCCGTGTGTGCTGTGTAATATTTCTGAGCGCTGGCGCTGAGCCCCCGTATGTGCTGTGTAATATTTCTGAGCGCTGGCGCTGAGCCCCCGTGTGTGCTGTGTAATATTTCTGAGCGCTGGCGCTGAGCCCCCGTGTGAGCTGTGTAATATTTCTGAGCGCTGGCGCTGAGCCCCCGTGTGAGCTGTGTAATATTTCTGAGCGCTGGCGCTGAGCCCCCGTGTGAGCTGTGTAATATTTCTGAGCGCTGGCGCTGAGCCCCCGTGTGTGCTGTGTAATATTTCTGAGCGCTGGCGCTGAGCCCCCGTGTGAGCTGTGTAATATCTCTGAGCGCTGAGCCCCCGTGTGAGCTGTGTAATATTTCTGAGCGCTGGCGCTGAGCCCCCGTGTGTGCTGTGTAATATTTCTGAGCGCTGGCGCTGAGCCCCCGTGTGAGCTGTGTAATATTTCTGAGCGCTGGCGCTGAGCCCCCGTGTGAGCTGTGTAATATTTCTGAGCGCTGGCGCTGAGCCCCCGTGTGAGCTGTGTAATATTTCTGAGCGCTGGCGCTGAGCCCCCGTGTGAGCTGTGTAATATTTCTGAGCGCTGGCGCTGAGCCCCCGTGTGAGCTGTGTAATATTTCTGAGCGCTGGCGCTGAGCCCCCGTGTGAGCTGTGTAATATTTCTGAGCGCTGGCGCTGAGCCCCCGTGTGAGCTGTGTAATATTTCTGAGCGCTGGCGCTGAGCCCCCGTGTGAGCTGTGTAATATTTCTGAGCGCTGGCGCTGAGCCCCCGTGTGAGCTGTGTAATATTTCTGAGCGCTGGCGCTGAGCCCCCGTGTGTGCTGTGTAATATTTCTGAGCGCTGGCGCTGAGCCCCCGTGTGAGCTGTGTAATATTTCTGAGCGCTGAGCCCCCGTGTGAGCTGTGTAATATTTCTGAGCGCTGAGCCCCCGTGTGAGCTGTGTAATATTTCTGAGCGCTGGCGCTGAGCCCCCGTGTGTGCTGTGTAATATTTCTGAGCGCTGGCGCTGAGCCCCCGTGTGAGCTGTGTAATATTTCTGAGCGCTGGCGCTGAGCCCCCGTGTGTGCTGTGTAATATTTCTGAGCGCTGGCGCTGAGCCCCCCCGTGTGAGCTGTGTAATATTTCTGAGCGCTGGCGCTGAGCCCCCGTGTGTGCTGTGTAATATTTCTGAGCGCTGGCGCTGAGCCCCCGTGTGAGCTGTGTAATATTTCTGAGCGCTGGCGCTGAGCCCCCGTATGTGCTGTGTAATATTTCTGAGTGCTGGCGCTGAGCCCCCGTGTGTGCTGTGTAATATTTCTGAGCGCTGGCGCTGAGCCCCCGTGTGAGCTGTGTAATATTTCTGAGCGCTGGCGCTGAGCCCCCGTGTGAGCTGTGTAATATTTCTGAGCGCTGGCGCTGAGCCCCCGTGTGAGCTGTGTAATATTTCTGAGCGCTGGCGCTGAGCCCCCGTGTGAGCTGTGTAATATTTCTGAGCGCTGGCGCTGAGCCCCCGTGTGAGCTGTGTAATATTTCTGAGCGCTGGCGCTGAGCCCCCGTGTGAGCTGTGTAATATTTCTGAGCGCTGGCGCTGAGCCCCCGTGTGAGCTGTGTAATATTTCTGAGCGCTGGTGTTGCTGGGCTCTGTGCGCTTGATCACAGCAGCCGGGGGAGGGGGCTCCTTACCATCCGGGGGTCGGCAGCGTTTCTTGTTCTGCTGGGCCCAGCCAATGGGATGGAGGTCAGAGGTCACGATGTCGCACCAGAAGTCTGCCGATCGGTCCTCGCCGCGCCCATCATAGCGCAGGAGCAGCAGCTGCCCGCAGGTGGTAATGACGCTGGCCACCCAGTAAGACTGAGCGTCTGTCCGGAGAGGAACCTCCACCTTCATCCCCGGGGAGAAGCCATTCTGCAGGGAGGTGTCCACCTGTCCGGGGGGGCGGGAGGGGCCGAGGGGATCAGAAGAGGGGGAAGTAAGGAGAGATGGGTGGGGGGGGGGAAGTAAGGAGAGATGGGGGGGGGGGGAGTAAGGAGAGATGGGGGGGGAGTAAGGAGAGATGGGTGGGGCGGGGGGAGTAAGGAGAGATGGGTGGGGTGAGGGGAGTAAGGAGAGATGGGTGGGGTGAGGGGAGTAAGGAGAGATGGGTGGGGTGAGGGGAGTAAGGAGAGATGGGTGGGGGGGGAGTAAGGAGAGATGGGGTGGAGTGTAAAGAGAGATGATGGGGGGTGGGGGGGAAGTAAGTAGAGATGGGTGGGGGGGGGGGGAAGTAAGGAGAGATGGGTGGGGGGGGGGAAGTAAGGAGAGATGGGTGGGGGGGGAAGTGTGGAGAGATGATGGGGGGGGGAGTATGGAGAGATGATGGGGGGGGGGAAGTATGGAGAGAGGGTGGGGGGGAGTATGGAGAGATGATGGGGGGGGAGTAAGGAGAGATGGGTGGGGGGGGGAGTATGGAGAGGGTGGGGGGGGGAAGTATGGAGAGATGATGTGGGGGGGAAGTATGGAGAGAGGGTGGGGGGGCAAGTATGGAGAGATGGGGGGGGAAGTATGGAGAGAGGGTGGGGGGGAGTATGGAGAGATGGGGGGGAAGTATGGAGAGAGGGTGGGGGGGAGTATGGAGAGATGGGTGGGGGGGAAGTATGGAGAGGGTGGGGGGGGGGGGGGAAGTATGGAGAGATGATGAGGGGGGGGGGAAGTATGGAGAGATGATGAGGGGGGAAGTATGGAGAGATGATGAGGGGGGGAAGTATGGAGAGATGATGAGGGGGGGGAAGTATGGAGAGGGTGGGGGGGGGAAGTATGGAGAGATGATGGGGGGGGAGTATGGAGAGATGATGGGGGGGGAAGTATGGAGAGATGATGGGGGGGAGTAAGGAGAGATGGGTGGGGGGGGGGAAGTATGGAGAGAGGGTGGGGGGGGGAAGTATGGAGAGATGATGGGGGGGGGAAGTATGGAGAGAGGGTGGGGGGGGGGAAGTATGGAGAGATGATGGGGGGGGGGAAGTATGGAGAGATGATGGGGGGGGGAGTAAAAAAAAAAAGATGTGAATCCCACAATGTAACTGCCCTTACTGTAAAGAACCCTTTCCTTTGTTGCTGGTAAATTTCCTTTCCTCCAACCTTAAGGGATGGCCCCGAGTCCTTTGTACTGCCCGTGGGATGAATAGTTCTTTAAAAGCTCCTTGTACTGTCCCCGAATATATTTGTATATAGTTATCATATCCCCTCTTGGACGCCTCTTTTCTAATGTAAATAAATCTAATTTAGCTAGCCTCTCCTCATAAATTAGATTGTCCATCCCCTTTATTCATTTGGTGGCTCTTCTCTGCACTCTCTCTAGTTCCATAATGTCTTTTCTTAGGATTGGTGCCCAAAATTGTACTCCATATTCAAGGTGTGGTCTTACTAGTGCTTTGTAAAGGGGCATCATTATGTTTACTTCCCTTCCATCCATTGCCCGTTTGATGCAAGATAAGATCTTGTTTGCCTTTGCAGCTACTGCATGACATTGGGCACTATTGCTAAGCTGGCTGTCTACAAGCACTCCTAAATCCTTCTCCATCAAGGATTCCCCCAATATATCTCCATTTAATTTGTAAGTCTCCTGTTTATTCTTGCATCCCAAATGCATAACCTTACATTTATCTGTATTAAACCTCATCTGCCATTTACCTGCCCACGTTTCCAGTCTCTACAAGTCCTTCTGAAGAGAAATTACATCCTGCTCTGATTCTATTACCTTACACAATTTAGTATCATCAGCAAAGATGGAGACTTTGCTCTCGACGCCAACCTCAAGGTCATTAATAAACAAGTTAAAAAGCAGGGGTCCCAGTACCGATCCCTGAGGTACTCCACTCACGACTTTAGCCCAACCTGAAAAAGTTCCATTTATGACAACCCTCTGTTGTCTGTCTTTCAACCAGTTTTCAATCCAGGTGCATATATTATTACTGAGTCCAACTTGCTTTATTTTGTACACCAACCTTGTGTGAAACCGTATTAAAAGCCTTTGCAAAATCTAAGTAGACCACATCAACAGCATTACCCTAGTCTAGATTCCTACTTACCTCCTCAAAGAAACAAATAAGGTTAGTTTGGCATGATCTATCCTTCATAAATCCATGCTGATTATTACTAATAATTTTGTTTTCCATTAGGTATTCCTGAATATTATCCCGTATTAAACCTTCGAGTATCTTCCCCACTATTGAAGTCAGGCTTACAGGTCTGTAATTCCCCGGGTGTGATCTAGCTCCCATTTAAATATAGGCACCACATCTGCTTTACGCCAATCTTGTGGTACTGAGCATGTGGAAATGGAGTCCTTGAATATTAAATATAATGGTTTGGCTATTACTGAGCTTAACTCCTTAATACTCTTGGATGTATGTCATCGGGGCCAGGAGATGCCTCAGACCAGGGGGTGGCCAACTCTAGTCCTCAAGGGCCACCAGCAGGTCAGGTTTTCAGGATATCCCTGCTTCAGCACAGGTGTCCCAGTCAACAACTGCACCACCTGTGCTGAAGCAGGGATATCCTGAAAACCTGACCTGTTGGTGGCCCTTGAGGACTGGAGTTGGCCACCCCACGTCAAAGACAGACATTGCCACTAAAATACCCCTATGGCCCACAAGTCCCTGGTAACGGTGACACACAGGAGCCTGGAGGAGGGTGCGAGAGGGGACAAGAAAGAGATGGGGTATACAGCACATATAAGTGTTTCTGTACGGGGGAGCGTGTGACTCACGTGTTTGAAGAGGCTGTGGGGTGCCGCAGTGCTCCCCGTCTCCTCCAAATACTCCTCCCAACTAAACTCTGCGTCTTCCAGGCAAGGGTCAATCTCTGGGACCAGGGCAGAGAGAGGAGAGACAGGAGCGGTCAGCGGAGAGTCGTGTGTATGTGCCTGTGTGCGCGCACACACACACACACACACACACACACACTCTGACACAGACACACACAGACACACACACACACACACACAGACACTCTGACACAGACACACACAGACACACACAGACACACACACAGACACACACAGACACTCTGACACACACAGACACACACAGACACACAGACACACACAGACACACCTTTGTGAACAAAGCTGTCAAACTGATCCCACATTAAACACAGCATCCCGATTGGGTAACCCCACACTGAATGGTGCATTTTAATCGGGTAACCCCACACTGAATGGTGCATTTTAATTGGGTAACCCCACACTGAATGGTGCATTTTAATTGGGTAACCCCCACACTGAATGGTGCATTTTAATCGGGTAACCCCACACTGAATGGAGCATTTTAATTGGGTAACCCCACACTGAATGGAGCATTTTAATTGGGTAACCCCACACTGAATGGTGCATTTTAATCGGGTAACCCCACACTGAATGGAGCATTTTAATTGGGTAACCCCACACTGAATGGAGCATTTTAATTGGGTAACCCCACACTGAATGGAGCATTTTAATTGGGTAACCGCACACTGAATGGAGCATTTTAATTGGGTAACCGCACACTGAATGGTGCATTTTAATTGGGTAACCCCACACTGAATGGTGCATTTTAATCGGGTAACCCCACACTGAATGGAGCATTTTAATTGGGTAACCCCTCACTGAATGGTGCATTTTAATTGGGTAACCGCACACTGAATGGTGCATTTTAATTGGGTAACCCCACACTGAATGGAGCATTTTAATTGGGTAACCCCACACTGAATGGTGCATTTTAATTGGGTAACCCCTCACTGAATGGAGCATTTTAATTGGGTAACCGCACACTGAATGGAGCATTTTAATTGGGTAACCCCACACTGAATGGTGCATTTTAATTGGGTAACCCCACACTGAATGGTGCATTTTAATTGGGTAACCCCTCACTGAATGGAGCATTTTAATTGGGTAACCGCACACTGAATGGAGCATTTTAATTGGGTAACCCGACACTGAATGGAGCATTTTAATTGGGTAACCGCACACTGAATGGTGCATTTTAATTGGGTAACCCCACACTGAATGGAGCATTTTAATTGGGTAACCGCACACTGAATGGTGCATTTTAATTGGGTAACCCCACACTGAATGGTGCATTTTAATCGGGTAACCCCACACTGAATGGTGCATTTTAATCGGGTAACCGCACACTGAATGGAGCATTTTAATTGGGTAACCCCACACTGAATGGAGCATTTTAATTGGGTAACCGCACACTGAATGGTGCATTTTAATCGGGTAACCCACACTGAATGGTGCATTTTAATTGGGTAACCCCACACTGAATGGTGCATTTTAATTGGGTAACCCCACACTGAATGGTGCATTTTAATCGGGTAACCCCACACTGAATGGAGCATTTTAATTGGGTAACCCCACACTGAATGGAGCATTTTAATTGGGTAACCCCTCACTGAATGGAGCATTTTAATTGGGTAACCGCACACTGAATGGTGCATTTTAATTGGGTAACCCCACACTGAATGGTGCATTTTAATTGGGTAACCCCTCACTGAATGGAGCATTTTAATTGGGTAACCGCACACTGAATGGTGCATTTTAATTGGGTAACCCCACACTGAATGGTGCATTTTAATCGGGTAACCCCACACTGAATGGTGCATTTTAATTGGGTAACCCCTCACTGAATAGTGCATTCTAATTGGGTAACCGCACACTGAATGGAGCATTTTAATTGGGTAACCCCTCACTGAATAGTGCATTCTAATTGGGTAACCGCACACTGAATGGAGCATTTTAATTGGGTAACCCCTCACTGAATGGTGCATTTTAATTGGGTAACTGCACCTCCCTGGTTTATAATAATGTATATACACACCTGCAGTGCGTTGTTCCTGGATGTTCATCTCTGCAGGATGTCCGGAGGAGGGGCGGACGTCACCCCTCGAGGGGCCAAATACAGGGGGCGCACGCCTGGCTTCACCGTGACATCGCCATGTCCCACCCCAAAAGGGCCTCCTATCACCCTGCGCTAAAAGACAGAGAAAGCAGAGGGGGTCAACCCGGGGCCGTCCGGGGTACAGAACCGAAACGTCTCCAACCGTACCCGTCACGGGTCAGTCCCAAAGCAAACAGAGGACAGGGACATGTATATCCGGTTACATGCAGTCAGGGCAAGTAACAACTTTGGGTGGTTTTTACAATCCGCATCCAATGTCTTTTGGTGATAAGACTGTTTGTCAGTCTTCAAGGCCTCATGTTTTAAAAAAAAGGAAGGAGGTTGGTTACACCGAGTTGTTTATTAAAAATGCTTTTCGACTCGCTACCGGACCCTTTAAAAAAAGACAGGGAAATAGCAACGTCAATTATTAGCGCCTAAAGTCCCACCGTAATGGCCCAAATTGTTAACAAAAAAAACAAATGATTATTTTGCCTTTTTGAAGCAGAACCGCCCGTTGGACAAGTTTGTTCGAATTTCCGAAGAACCGGAAACCGCGAAGCCGGTGGACTTTTCAGCGCCAAACCGAATTTGCCGCGAGCTTTTGTATCGAGGCGAACGTCTTCGGCCAATCGAAACAGGCCATCCTCGCCGAGGCCGGATAAGCGCAGGAAAACCCTGCACATCAAGTCATCAACACGGGTTCTCCGGCCGCCTCACGGGATCCAGGTTGTTAAAATAAAAACGTTTATATAAATAAACGTTAAAAAAAACCAACAAAAAAATTCAGTGTCGTCCCTTCCGACAGCAAACGGGTTAATAATTAGCAAACAGTTGCAAAGCAAAGGCTGCGACCCGTCATAGAAGGAAGTCACACATTCTTTTCCGTTCATTAAATGGTCACTTTTATTTCGTTACAAATAAAACAGACCCCCGAACAAACCCCCGGCTTCCCCCAGGACAGGTCCCGGGGTCAAGAGAGAAAAGGCAGAAATACATCGGGAATAAAAACAGCAGAAATACAGCAAAGCTGGGTTCCCCTGGAAGTGGAAATGAGTAAGCCTGGTATGTGTCAGACTTTGAGGTGGTTAAATTAAATATATATATATATATATATATATATATATATATATATATATATATATATATATATATATATATATATATATATATATATATATATTTATCTGATGTCCTGTTCTCTGTGCAGAAGGAATCAGGGTTTTTTTTTTTTTTTTCCACTTTATTCTCTCAGTTTCACTTTCATTTAAACCAGTGTTTGTTGCTGGCAACAAAATGCATAAATATATAAAAACACACACACAGTGTGTATGTAAAAATATATACACAAAAATGTGTGTGTGTGTGTGTGTGTGTGTGTGTGTGTGTGTGTGTGTGTGTGTGTGTATGTATGTATGTATGTATGTATGTATATATATATATATATATATATATATATATATATATTTATCTATATATATATATAATCAAAAAATAAATAGATGATACCGTTCTGTGGCTAACGAAATGCTTTTATTTGTGCGAGCTTTTGAGATACACAGCTCGCACAAATAAAAGCATTTCGTTAGCCACAGAACGGTATCATCTATTTATTTTTTGATTATTGAAGCTCGGCTAACACGGTACTGATACCTCTATATATATATATATAAAACATACAGTAAAAACTAAGCTAGGCTGCAGGCCCACCTCACACCTGTGGCGTTGCCATGGATACACGTAGGCTTCCTGCGCTCTGCCACTTGTACAATCACTTCAAAACCGACGTCTTCCAAGCGCCGCAATATTATTTATGTGTATATGGCACGGAGATAAGGTGCAGCGGCGACTCTGATGTACCAATCATACCCACACTTACCCCAATGACAGATTTGGGCAGAATGTCAAAAATAAGGTCATTAAAGTCACGCTCCCTTAATGGACGAACCCAGCACTTTATTTATTTATAAAAGTTCCCAGCCTGTTCCAGACTCCCGCCTGTCCCCTTGCCATGCACTGCAGGCCTCTGGGGCAGGGAAAGGGCTCTCTCCTCAAACATGTTTGGCATTAATTAAGCAGATATTATTGATTTAATACACACGGCCAATACAGAGTATGTACTCCGCAATCTGTCTTTCCTGGTCAAATATTTGGGGAAAATATATACTCTCTCATTTATGTCGGCGAGGGGGATGATTCGAGGGCAGAACACGGGCAAATTAGAATATTAATTACGATTTGAACATCTTTCTTTTTTTTCTCTTGTTAAAAAGAAAGGGATTTATTTCAGAAAGAAACGCACTCTCTCGTTCTAAGGAACAGAAATATTGTGAAAATCCGTATAAATCCCGGACCGCAGAGCTGTGTCCCGGAAAGTTTAAGAACAAGTTACATGTTTTATGAAATAGGTTCTGGTAATTCAGTCGCAACCAGGGCCATTTTATCCATTAGGCACAATCGGCACAGTACCTAGGGCCTACAGAACCTTTCAAGGGCCTACAAGCCTTCCAAGGGCCTACAGAGCCTTCCGGAGGGCCTACAGAACCTTTCAAGGGCCTACAGAGCCTTTCGGAGGGCCTACAGAGCCTTTCGGAGGGCCTACAAGCCTTCCAAGGGCCTACAGAACCTTTCAAGGGCCTACAGAGCCTTCCGGGGGGCCTACGAAAAAGTTTAAGAACTTTGGGGGAAAAAAAATGTGCTGACCTGAAAATAAAGATAAAAGGGATCTTAAAATTACATGATAAAACTATGTTGAGAGCAATAAAGTTTACTTAAAATACAAAAATATGATGTAAACAATACTAAAATGAAACTAAGCGGTAGGTATATTACTTTCATGCGTACGGCTGTTAGGCGTGAATATTCAAATTATACTTCAGTTACAATTTAACAACACTTAATGAAATCAGCGGTAAACATAACACTTGTATAAATGTGCACGGTATTTCGGGTTGTTTTCATTAACTTGTGTAGTTGTGAACACTTTCAAATTCAATTTATTAAGGTAGCGTCTCGCAATCTTACAAGAAGAGATCAGAGATCTGCGCTGCATATATGTCACATCAACGGGTAAATCACAATATGCCCTAGTTCACGCGACAGCATTGCGCATGCGTGTCCGGCATGGCGCCTACAAACAGAAGAGCGCTCAAGGCCTACGGAGATCTTAAAAAAGGCCCTGCTCCCAACACTTAATAAGCAAGTCCTCAATAGCAGGTCATCCTTTTATTTAGCAACAGACTATGTTAAAATAACAGAAACACTCATTGCTTTTAAGCCCTGCATACAACGGAAACACTAACATATCATTACAAATTACATTTATTCCTATTACACATCATAGGGACACAACGGACCGTTTCTGTCACTAAATGAGACCCCAAGGTCATTGTTCTTGGTGACAAGTTACACATATGTGCAATGACATGTATAGGCATATATAATATAATATATACAGGCATGTACAGTATAAATATACAAAAAGGCATGTATAAACATATAAAAGGCGTGTATAAATATATAAAAGGCATGTATAAATATATAAAAGGCATATACAATTACATACAGACATAGATACATACATACAGGCATATATAAATACATACAGGCATATACTGTATACATACATACAGGCATATATCGCCGTTGCAGAGGTAAAAGTAATTAACTGCATTCTTTGAGTCCTGAGGAAAAGGTGATTAAATGTTCTTTTTGACAGGAAAATTGATATAATAAAAAGGAAGGTATTTTGAAGTGACACGTTCTGAAGATTACGCGTCTTTATATGAGACGTAGAATGTTTCCCTTTACGGAGCCTATTTTCATGAAAAGAAAGAAAGAAATAAATGCCTACGCTTGCTGCGTTTCCCTCTGCCACGCGGACCTGACCAAGGCCCAAATCCACACCGCGGCTGCAAGTCCGGCTCATAACGGGACATTACCGGAACCAGGAGTGGACGGGGTGACACAATGGGACGTTTGGTCGCGGTCGTTTCGCCGTGACCAAATGGCCGCAACGCCGCAGACCGACCCTCCGCAGCAGCTGTTCCGCCGCTGGAATCCCCGCCGCCGCGCTTAAGGCAAGTTTAATTACCGTTTAGGGTAGGGGGTTAATTGAAGGAGTTTACGTAAACGCGTCAGGGACAGGGGGCGTCAGGGCAAGGAGGCGGCAGGGCAAGGGGGCGGCAGGGCAAGGGGTTAAGGCACTTAAGCTTAGCAGCAAAGTGACCGGTGATGGCAGGTGTGCCGGGGTGAGTCACAGCAAAGCGGTGGCGGCCTTGGGTCGTGGTGAAACGTCCTAGAATAACGCGTATCCACAAAGATAATTATACGCAAAAGCGGCGTCCCAACTATGCTTTTTAACTTGTTTATTAATGACCTTGAGGTTGGCATCGAGAGCAAAGTCTCCATCTTTGCTGATGATACTAAATTGTGTAAGGTAATAGAATCAGAGCAGGATGTAATTTCTCTTCAGAAGGACTTGGAGAGACTGGAAACGTGGGCAGGTAAATGGCAGATGAGGTTTAATACAGATAAATGTAAGGTTATGCATTTGGGATATAAGAATAAAAAGGCGACTTACAAATTAAATGGAGATATATTGGGGGAAACCTTGATGGAGAAGGATTTAGGAATGGTTGTAGACTGCAGGCTTAGCAATAGTGCCCAATGTCATGCAGTAGCTGCAAAGGCAAACAAGATCTTATCTTGTATTAAACGGGCAATGGATGGAAGGGAAGTAAACATAATTATGCCCCTTTACAAAGCATTAGTAAGACCACACCTTGAATATGGAGTACAATTTTGGGCACCAATCCTAAGAAAAGACATTATGGAACTAGAGAGAGTGCAGAGAAGAGCCACCAAATTAATAAAGGGGATGGACAATCTAACTTATGAGGAGAGGCTAGCTAAATTAGATTTATTTACATTAGAAAAGAGGTGCCAAAGAGGGGATATGATAACTATATACAAATATATTCGGGGACAATACAAGGAGCTTTCAAAAGAACTATTCATCCCACGGGCAGTACTAAGGACTCGGGGCCATCCCTTAAGGTTGGAGGAAAGGAAATTTCACCAGCAACAAAGGAAAGGGTTCTTTACAGTAAGGGCAGTTACAATGTGGAATTCATTACCCATGGAGACTGTGATGGCAGATACAATAGATTTGTTCAAAAAAAGGTTGGACATCTTTTTAGATGGGAAAGGTATACAGGGATATACCAAATAAGTATACATGGGAAGGATGTTGATCCAGGGATTAATCCGATTGCCAATTCTTGGAGTCAGGAAGGAATTTATTTTTCCCCTTAATGGGGTTTTTTGTTTGCCTTCCTCTGGATCAATAAGTAAGTATAGATATAGGATAATGTATCTGTTGTCTAAATTTAGCATAGGTTGAACTTGATGGATGTACGTCTTTTTTCAATCTCATCTACTATGTAACTATGTAACTACATCTCATTAGCACAGGGTTACCGACACGTTATAGCACCGTAACGTTGGGTTATCTTCTGATATAGGGGGTAACTCGAGGGAGGATAGGGGAATAACTCTATGTAAGTTATATCATACCTTACTGTGACGCTCCCCCCACCCAAACCCTGATATAGGGGATAACTTGAGGGAGGATAGGGGAATAACTCTATGTAAGTTATATCATACCTTACTGTGACGCTCCCCCCACCCAAACCCTGATATAGGGGATAACTTGAGGGGGGAGAGGGGAATAACTCTATGTCAGTTAAATCATACATGACTGTGACCCTCCCCCTCCTAGACACTATAAAATCCCTATGTCTGTGTCTGGATAGAAGTAAAGCGTGTAGGTATAACGTAAATAGCGTCACGCTAAGTCCCCGCGTTCTCCTTAACGGACTTTGCTGGGCGTGCAATGTTATGCTAACGCCTCATTTGCATACCGTTATCACTAACGGCCGTTACAATTAACGCTGAGCTCTTTACCGGAGAAAACGCAGCTTATCGTCACGTGAAGATGCGCCGTTAGTCTTAACGTGACGTAAAGTTAGCTGACCGCCGCGTTAACGGACTTACCGGAGCTTTGCGACTCTGGGCCAACTCCAGTCTTCAAAGTCCATCAACAGGCCAGGTTTTCAGGATATCCCTGCATCAGTAGAGGTGGCTCAAGGGCCACCAACATGCCAGGTATTAGGGATATCCCTGCTCCAGCACAGGGGGTGCAATCATAATGACTGAGCCACCTGTGCTGAAGCAGGGATATCCTGAAAACCTGACCTGTTGATGGACTTTGACGACTGAAGTTGGCCACCCTGAAAAATCGAACAAATACACACTTTTAAATAAATGGGACTTCCAATGATTTTTTCGACATAGGGTTTTTAAAAGTGACATTTTTATAGGAAAAATTGAGTTTTTAGGGAAATAAGCTTTCGAGCTTTAAAAATAAGGAAATGGGCCCGTAACCCCGAGATGTATCCGCCCCACGCAGTCAGTATCAAAAGAACCAACCTGACCCATCTCACAACCACCATGTGGTGTCGAAGGGCCGGCTGGAAATCAAGTCCCCTAATTAGCAGCCCTGCTTTTAAACGCACGCGCTCCGGGGATTAACAGAGAGCTTAAAAGTTGTAGCAAAACGCCACAAATATTTGACATTTTGACAGCTATTTCCCAAATATTCAACGTTACATGCAGATGAGCGAAAAAGGGGGCACACTGCTTTATGTACCGTCCAGCTAAAGAAAGATTCATAATAATAATAATAATAATAATAATAATAATAATAATAATAATAGCCCAGGGTTTATTCCACATTGCACTTATTTTCTATTAAAGGGAACATATTGGAACAATATTCACTCCAGATTGTTCTTCTATACAACTAGTGTATCCCATACCTTTGAGCCCCATTTCTCCCCCTTTGGGGATAATCCACTATCCAAATAATACAGCTGTATATCGTCAAAATTCAAGAATTTGTTACCCCCCCGCCCCCCCCCCAAAAAAACAGCACTAGATTTCTGAATAGGGTTTTCATTTGACGGGTCTGTTTTTATAAAATGTTGCTGCTCTCCCTCTCAGCTCTAGATTTAAACAGCTTCTTGCGTTTAGCTGGGCCCAAGAGCTTGCAATCGAAGGTGGCGATTGCATATAGAATCGCCGACTTTTGATCGCAACTCTGGGTGATATTTAGGAGAACCCCCTGTTTCGGAAACGGTAATAGGGCAGGACGGTAGGGTTTGCCAGGTGTCCGGTATTGAACCGGACTGTCCTGTATATGGATAATCTGTCCAGTTAAAAAAAAATATACATACACACACACACACACACACACATAGTGGACATGTATGTGTATACCGGTATTATCTCTCTGGACATAGTGACCTGAGCAGCTTGGGGGGCCGCGGGATTTCCCAGAGCAGGGCAGCTTCCTCCATCCTGATTGGCTGCTGCTGGGTAATGCAGCCAATCAGGAGGCGGTGTCAGGAGCCTGTGGGTGCAGCCACAGACAGGAGGATTCAGCATCGAGCGGAGCGAAAAAATGTGTGTGTGTGTGTGTGTGTGTGTGTGTGTGTGTGTGTGTGTGTGTGTGTGTGTGTGTGTGTGTGTGTGTGTGTGTGTGTGTGTGTGTGTGTGTGTGTGTGTGTGTGTGTGTGTGTGTGTGTGTGTGTGTGTGTGTCTCTCTCGAGCGCGTCGCACCTTTCACCATTGTGTCCAGTATTTTTGGAGAAGCTACCTGGCAACCCTCGGTGATGGTAACCCAACTTGTATGGTGCACCCAGGGTATGAAACACACAACATATCCCTTAACAATACAGTTTCCAGTAACCACAACCACTGCAGGTAAAGTGAAACTCGGAACAGAAAGGACCTGTGAGGCTGTGAGGCTGTGAGGCGTGTTCATATCAGTAATAAAAAGTGTGAAAGAATGAAACAGAAACAGAATTTCCGTTTTCTGCTAAACCCTATAAAGGTGAAAATAAAACAGGTTTATTTCACCACGAAGATCTGAGCGATTTGGGGATTTAAGAACGACCACCCCCCCCCCCCCCCCCCGCAAGAAAAAAATTAATTATTGCAGGAAAGTGTAACTTTTACCTGCGAAGTCTTTGAGCCGGACTCCAAAAATCAGGGTGCGAAATCACATTTATTTTAAAGCAAAATATGGAAGGCGGAGGAGAGGCCAGCGACGGATTACGCTAATACAGGTTAAATATAGAGCGTGATAATACAAGAATAGAACCAAGAGAAATCTAAAGAAATAAAACAAACCAGACAGGGGGGTTACGTTGAACCCAACATTTCAGCCAGACCCCCCAAAAATAATAATCAAGCAAACCAAAGACCCCGTTCCACAGTGCATAAAACAGGGCGTCTGAATAATAATAATATATATATATATATATTAATATAAAATATATATTCTGTATGTAATAATAATATTAATAATAATAATAATAACTCCTGCCCCTTCTGCTGCTAAGTTTGCATGGAATTGTTGATCTGGATGTGCTATTAATTTACTTTCAATGTATGGAGATACTGTATGGACACACACGCACACGAATTAGATGATGAAACATTACCAGCCATCACAGGACTTGGGGGGAAAAAAATGCAAAATAGTCATTTATTTAATCCACGTTTCATCTTGTATATAAACCTTACCTATAAGCCGAGACGTTGATTAAATAAATTATTATTTTGCATTTATTTCAAGTCCTGCGAGTGCTTGAATCCCGCCGACTCAGCATGAAGTTGTGTTCCTAATATACTTATAAATGTGTGTGTACACAAGGAGTGAGAGCAGAGCAATGTATATCCTCATCACTACATACAGTATATACATACACAGATCTCTATCCCCTCCTGCAGCTGACTTTGCTTGAAGTTGTGTTCCTAATATTCTTATAATGTGTGTGGGCACACGAGTGGGAGCAGGGCAATGCCACTATATAAATGCACACAATATATCCTGGTATATATCTGAGCTCAGCCACTTCTGCAGCTGACTTTGCTTGAAGTTGATGATGTGAATGGATTTCACTTTTTCTTATAATGTGTGTGTGTGGGCACACGAGTGGGAGCAGGGCAATATTGCATACAATATATGAAGTTGGGTTTGTACTATTCTGATAATGTGTGTGGGCACACGAGTGGGCAAAAGGGATATGCTGCACACCAAAAATAAATAAATACATACAGTTTACCGGTGCTGCTGGTTCAAGGAGTACCTGTCAGGGTTATTCCATGTCTACGCTCAAGAAACATGGACCCAACTCTCTGTGGATTTGATAATAAAGCTATTTATTCGTGCCACACACCGTATCGACCTGAACAGGTCTTTATCAAGTTGAAACGTTGTGTGGCACGAATTAAATAGCTTTATTATCAAATCCATAGAGCGTTGGATCCATTTTTCTTTGGCACACGAGTGGGAGCAGGGCAACGCCACTGTATATAAATGCATCACATATATCCATATCTCAGCCACTTGTGCGCGGACTTTGCTTGAAGTTGATGATGTGACTGTGTTTGTAATATTCTTTTAATGCCTGCCTGTTCAGAGAGAGGGCAATGCCATATATATAATATATATCAATATCAGCTCCCTCCGTCTGTGTACACACAGGATGACACTGTATACCGTATATATAGGGGTATCACACACAGTATACAGTATATATAGGGATATCACACACTGATACAGTATATATAGGGATATCACACACTGTATACAGTATATATAGGGGTATCACACACTGTATGCAGTATATATAGGGGTATCACACACTGTATACAGTATATATAGGGGTATCACACGCTGTATACAGTATTTATAGGGGCAACACACACTGTATACAGTATATATAGGGATATCACACACTGTATACAGTATATATAGGCATATCACACACTGTATACAGTATATATAGGGATATCACACACTGTATACAGTATATATAGGGATATCACACAGTGATACACTGTTGCAAACTTGGGAAGCTCTGTAAAGATGTCAGAGACCCCGCACTGGTCCCACTCCCCCCCAAGCAGGTGTCCCAGGGCCCCCCCTGTCTGAGGACACCCGTTTCCGGGCGTTTCCTTACCCGTGCGGACTTTTGCAGGCTGCTTTGCCGGGCTCGGGTGACCCCCACCCTCGGGTGTCACTGTGCAGCCCCCACCGCTGCCCTGATCACAGCCTCATTCCAACATGGCCCGGGGCTGCCACTGCGCATGCGCGCCTCCTCTCCCACTGCTGCTGCTTCTCAATTTGGGGTTTTTTATTTTCTTCTCTCTCCCTCCACCCACTTTCTCAGCCCTCCTTCCCCACCCTCTGCCTTGCACCCTTTTACCCTCCTCGGTGCCAGCTTCACCTTGCCTCTGGGAGCCCCCTGCCTGCCTTATTATTCATATTGTATCATTATTATTAATCATTTTTTTATTAGCAGTAGAATTGTACTATTTCATTATTTATTATTACATTGTTAATATTAGTATTTTACCATTACATTATTATTAGTAGTAGTAGTAATAGTATTCCATATTATTATTACTACTTTGTTATTATTAGTATTTAACTATAACATGATTTGTAGTAGTAGTAGTAGTATTTAACTATTACATTATTATTATTATTATCAATAATAATAATAATATAATAATAGTATCTTACTGTTACACTACTAATATTAATAGTATTTAGCATTGCATTATTTTTATTAATATTATTTTACTACTACATTACATTATTAGTAGTAGTTGTTGTATTTAACTATTATATTATTATTAATATTAGTATTTTACTATCACATAAGTAGTAGTAATATTCCATATTCCTCTTATTATATTGTTATTATTAGTATTTTACTATTACATTATTATTAGTAGTAGTAGTAGTAGTAGTAGTAGTATTTAGCTATTATATTATTAGTAGTAGTAATATTCCATATTCTTATTATATTGTTGTTATTAATATTTTGTATAATACATTATTAGTAGTAGTAATATTCCATATTCTTATTATATTGTTATTTTTACTATTTCATTATTATTAGTATTTTACTATTACATTATTATTATTAGTCGTATTCTATATTGTTATTATTAATAATAACAATATTACATGACTGTTATTATTATTATTAATAGTATTATTATGTTAATGCGTGCTTCAGTTTTGGGGCTCACTAATCCCCTCATGCTCTCTTCAGCGAGTCTAACACTGCGGGCGGAAACCTGTAATGTTTACAGCGGGAGAAAATAATCAGCGCGTCTTTGCCGACTAACGATTCATTATTTCTCCCGTTATCGTTGTCTTTGAGCAAATTGCCTTTTATTTCCTTTTTTTTTCACCTTGATCCTACACATTTAATATCACGCGTCTTACTATTTTATTTTGAAAGCACATTATGTTTTTAATTGTGTAAAAACACAGTGAATGTTATAGCCAGACCTCACCAATATACAAACAGCACGGACATGAAGTATATACTGAATATATATATATATATATATATATATATATATATATATATGTAATTGAAAACTACTAGCCATTGTTTAATTAAACAACGCTATTAGGAATATACAAAGTTTGCTTATGAGTGAGTCTTAAGATACACGTGTAGCAAGTAAGAAATGACTAGCTCCAAGACTAACCTGGAACAGTAAGTCCCCTAAGTATAATACAGATTGTAGAGTTTGATTGTAGTTTCAACAGCAGCTGAAGTTTGCATGTAAGTGAATATTGTAATGAACGGGTAACATCCAATGTGGGTAAAGTTGGAAATAAGAATAAAAGGAGAGAGCTGTAGGGGTGAGATATGTAAGGGTATACTGTCTTTTAGCTGCAACACTTGGTGGAGGGTATGCACGGCAGAGGAAAACGTAGAATTACCTCTGAAGCCCCCTCTCCGAGTATAGTGTTGATCCTGGCTTCCCGTCTCACCCGTATGGCGGCTCTGTGAGGCACCGTCTCGCCCACGTAGGGTAAACACAAGTCCTGTGTGATGTGCACCTGCAAGGCTGCTGCGCGTCACACCAACCCAGGGACCAGGCGCAAAAGATCAACGTAGGATTGTATTGAGTATACTCCTTGAGAAAGCGCTGTGGAAGCGTGAAACGCGTGGGAGTGCTATCCCCCAGTTTTGTTGTAGTATGTCCATTTGTTTTTAATGTAGTTTAATAATGAGTTGTGGAGGGCTTTCGTATAGTTTTTGCGTCCAGCCCATCCTGCATTGATCTTTTGCGTCTTAAGATACAAACTGCAAGAAAACGCCTCGATTCTATACTCATCGTGAAAAAACCTTTATTAGGTTTAGAATAAAAAAAGATGTAATTGTTTGAAAGGATTGGCCATCTTTTGTTTTTTGGAGAAGAACTGTATTTATAATTCATTGCTAATCACAGCAACATTGGAAGCGTGGCAGCAATATCTGCTAGTTATTCAGCGGGCTGGGACTGTCCTCAGGGCCGCAGTCCGAGCTGGGGTTATTTTTTTTAAAAATGTTATTTTTTTTTTGTCCCCCTTTAATATGTGCAGCAATACAATCCACACAATGATAAGTAATTAGCTAAGGTGCCGATTATAATACATCAAAAATGTCATTCAGAATTGTTATTTTTTTTTTTTTAAATGCTACAACTATTTTCTCATAGTACAGAACTGATTTATTAAAAAAAAATAAAAACACACATAGGATTTGGCTTGGTCTGCAGCTTTAAAGGAGCGGCTCGGTGAGTAAAGACTGACTCTGACACTGAGTGTGGCTCAGGAGTAGACTGGTTCAATTCCCGGTGTCGGCCCCTTGTGACCTTGGCCAGTCACTTTATCTCCCTGTGCCTCAGGCACCAAAAACATAGATTGTAAGCTCCACGGGGCAGGGACTGTGCCTGTAACATTCCTACGTGCTACGTACTGCGCGCTATACTGTAATTGTGAGGCGCTATATGAAATAAAGTTATTATTATTATTAATGAAAGCGGCGTTATTGTGTATATACTGTGGCCGTGGCTATTGTGTATATACTGTGGCCGTGGCTATTGTGTATATACTGTGGCCGTGGCTATTGTGTGTATACTGTGGCCGTGGCTATTGTGTATATACTGTGGCCGTGGCTATTGTGTATATACTGTGGCCGTGGCTATTGTGTATATACTGTGGCCGTGGCTATTGTGTATATACTGTGGCAGTGGCTATTGTGTATATACTGTGGCCGTGGCTATTGTGTATATACTGTGGCAGTGGCTATTGTGTATATACTGTGGTGTCGCAACTCGGGCCGCTCAGGGTTAAAAAAGAAAAGGAAACCCCCCCGTTACCCCTCTTATAAGAGCATTACTGGGTCAGAATGAGGGACACTGACCTGAGAGCATAAACGTCACATGCACTGTTTTCCGCACAAGGTCAGCGGCCCTCTGCCCCGTTACACAGATTATAGATAGAGGGTAGTGCATGCACTCTGTCACACTGGTAATAGGGGGGGTACCTAGCTACCGGTGCGCTGGTTCCAGGGAGCTCCTGACGCCCCAAAAACAGTCCAGTAGGAAATGAAGACGACAGCGCACGGTCTGAATCAGCAACAAAGTAGTTTAATGTGCCATGAAAACCAACGTTTCGGCAGTACACCTTTCTCAAGGTGAAGGCGGTATTGTACTGCCGAAACGGTGGTTTTCCTGGCACATTAAACTAATTTGTTGTTGATTCAGACCGTGTGCCGGCGTCTTCATTTCCTACTGGACTGTTTTTGGGGCGTCAGGAGCTCCCTGGAACCAGCGCACCGGTAGCTAGGTACCCCCCCTATTACCAGTGTGACAGAGTGCGTGCACTACCCTCTATCTATAATCTGTGTAACGGGGCAGAGGGCCGCTGACCTTGTGCGGAAAAAGGTGCATGTGACGTTTATGCTCTGAAATCAGAAAAGAGGAAAAGGCCTTTCATACATGTAGCCCTGATTGGTTTTAGGTCTGCCCTCCTCCTGGCAGTAATGCCTAGTAAGGGTAGGTTTACCAGGAGTAATTATGGGTTTTCCCCACTCATTGTAGTGCATTGAGTCAGAGAAGGTAGTGTAATCAGGCCTTGTGTCCAATCAGAGGCCCAGGGGTGGTGACTACTGGATCTGTATTTAAGGCACTGCACTTCCTGGATTTAGGCAGTGTTGCCTCTACCGTGAGAGAGGCTGGTCTACCCGAGTGCAGTGTGCAGGGCTCTGTATACTGTGTGCCCTCCCTTAGGGGAGCGGTGGGAGACTGTTCCCCTTACTCTACCAGAGAGTAAGGGAAGAGCTGGGACTGCTCCTGGAGCTCTTTGACTGGGATTGAATACCAGGGACATCCTGAGGGTGGAAGCCCTACAAGCTGATACCTTGCTTCTGAATACAGGGAGACTGAATAAAGAACACTGTGTTTTACCATACTTCTATCCTGAGAGTGAAGCCTATTGGGAAGAAGGGAGAGAGATTCTCCTGCAGAGACTTCTCCCCATACACCTGGGGGCTGCAAGAGATGGAGGCGCTGCAACTGTGAGTACTATTCGGGCAAGACCCCAGAATAGGGTTGCCAGATGTCCGGTTTTCAGCCGGACAGGCCGGTAATTCTGATGCCGGTAGAAAATCGGAGGTAATACCAATGTTGCGGGCGTATGCGCAGCGTCTGTAAGCGCGTGGGCGGTGTGTGGCGACTGGCGAGCGCGTGGGCGGTGAAGAGCGCGGCGATGCAGCAAGCGCGGGCGCTGCAGGAAGAGCTGGTCTGCTGAGGCTGGACGGTGGCCGGGCACAGCCATCCTGCACTCGTGCGTGTCGAGTGAAGGAGAGGACAGCGGGGGCGGAGCCAGGTTCAGAGACGTCTGCTGCTCCCTGTCTGGAAGGCTGCCTGGAAATAAGGTAAGGGGAACATTTTTGGGGGGGGGAGGGGGGGATGAATGCAGCATGGGGGCCAGTCTGGGGAGAGGGGGGAGGAGGGGGGGGGTGCAGCATGGGGGCCAGCCAGGGGAAGGGAGGGGGGGGGTCAGCATGGGGGCCAGCCTGGGGAGAGGGGGGGGATGCAGCATGGGGGCCAGCCAGGGGAGAGGGGGGGGGGGTTGCAGCATCGTGGCCAGCCTGTGGAGAGGGGGGATGCAGCATGGGTGCCAGCCTGGGGAGAGTAGGAGGGGGGGGGATGCAGCATGGGGGCCAGCCTGGGGAGATGGGGGGGGATGCAGCATGGGGACCAGCCTGGGGAGAGGGGGAAGGAGGAGGGGGGGATGCAGCATGGGGAGAGGGGGGGAGGAGGAGGGGGGGGATGCAGCATGGGGAGAGGGGGGAGGAGGGGGGGATGCAGCATGGGGCGCAGCCTGGGGAAAGGGGGGAGGAGGAGGGGCGGGATGCAGCATGGGGGCCAGCCAGGGGAGAGGGGGGGGGGTTCAGCATGGGTGCCAGCCTGGGGAGAGGGGGGGATGCAGCATGGGGGCAAGCCTAGGGAGAGGGGGGGGATGCAGCATGGGGGCCAGCCTGGGGAGAGGGGGGATGCAGCATGGGTGCCAGCCTGGGGAGAGTGGGAGGGGGGGATGCAGCATGGGGGCCAGCCTGGGAAAATGGGGGGGGGGATAAGATGATGGTGCATGAGGGCCAGCAGTCTGGGGAGATGATAATGGTGAAGGGGGGGGAGATAAGATGATGATGGGGCATGGGGGCCAGCCTGGGGAGAGGATAATGATGGTTGGGGGGGGGATAAGATGATGATGGAGCACGGGGGCCAGCCTGGGGAGATGAGATGATAATGATGGGGTGTTGGGGATAAGATGATGATGATGGGGGGTGAAATAAGATGATAATGATATGGGGGGCAGCCTGGGGAGATGAGATGATGATGGGGGGCCAGGATGAGATGATGATGGGGTATTTTTTAAATGTATTGGAGAGGTGGGGGTATATTTTATATGTATTGGGGAGGTAGTGGTATAATTTATATGTATTGGGGAGGTGGGGGGTTATTTTTTAAATGTATTAGGGTGGTGGGGGGTTATTTTTTTAATGTATTTTTGAGATGGGTATTTTTTAAATGTATTCGGGGGCATGGGGGTATTTTTTATATGTATTCAGGGGCATGGGGGTATTTTTTATATGTATTCGGGGGCGTGGGGGTATTTTTTATATGTATTCGGGGGGCATGGGGGTATTTTTTATATGTATTCGGGGGTGTGGGGGTTTTTTTTATATGTATTCGGGGGTGGGGATATTTTTGTTATATGTATTCGGAGGCGTGGGGGTATTTTGTATGTGTTCGGGGGGGTGGGGGTATTTTTTATATGTGTTCGGTGGGCGTGGGTGTCCAGTATTTTTGGACAAGCCACCTGGCAACCCTACCCCAGAAGCCTGTCTTGTAATTCCCCCATAACACCATGCGGGAGACTCAGGGCCCCCTGTTACCAGCAGGTATGCACCACACTCAAAGACGTAACCAGAGCAAGTTTCCCCAAGATAGACCCTATGTGAGATTGAGGGTTACATTTGGAGGCGCTGCTGAGATCTTTCAGGACAGGCTTTCAGCGAAGCAGAACTGGAAGTTTAGGATGTATGCTTCCAGAGCAAGTGTTGAGGAAGGAGGGAGTCTAGGTGTAGTCAGGAGGCACATAAACCTTGCAAAGTACGACCTAAGGAGGGGCATAGAGCTGGCAACAGGGCTATAGCTGTTCTAGTCCCCTGAGGCGGGTAGTCGTATGATGCCTAAAGGGGGTAGTTCAGAGTGTGTGAAATGGTGCTCAAAATCAGTATTGGACTCTATGTCAAACTTGATTGTAGTGATGATAGTTTAATGTCCAGCTATTGGTAGGATGATGATGAAAAATCTGTCATGAGTAGAACTGCATACTAACCACAAATATTGACACTATCACCAATATCCCCACCTAGGGTAATCATATTATGTAACCAATAAGATACTGACAGGACTTATAGCAGGGCATTATAGCCCATTACCTGTCAGCTTTCCCGCGGGGAAAAGCCCCAAAAGCACTACTAGCCAGTGGCCAGACTATCACCGTTGAGCACTTGTACTGGACTGTCATCGTGTGCAGTATACATGAGAATGAGTTTTGCCTAGCCTGGGGTATGCTGAATTATCACTGAGCATAGGCTGACATGGATCGCAGTGTTCACAGGAGAGCGGATCCCCTTCTAAACAGTGAGGGTTTCGTTTTGGTGAAAACTGTGGGTTCACCTAAAATGGCGGCTGCCCAGCAAGGGAGCGCAATGGGTGAAGAATTATGTGAAGTTAAGATGGCGGCTGCTATGCTTGACGGTGAACCACGCGGTGCGAAGAACCTAAAATGGCGGCTTCCGCCGAGTGGGGATGGCGCACGTGCTGCGTGCAAACTGGCAGCAAGAAAGCTGAGTGCAATGATTTGGCTAAGTATGGCGCGAAAGCCAACGCCCTGCCTGAAGGAGGGAAGTGGCGCGAATGCAGGAGCCGTGCCACCCTGGTTTGTGACTGGCTCAGAGAAGAGTCCACGTCATGAGGTGATGCCAAGTGACCCTCCTCTATTCTCCACCAGAGGGAGGGGTCACAGTGAGAGCCAATCATGAAGCTCTACCCAGACTAAAGGAGGAGCCGGATGTGAGCTGCCGCACCTTCAGTCTTGCAGAGCTGGCGATCAAGACAGAGCACATTGTCGAGCTCCAATGCTTTCTACTATTCCTACAGCTAGCAGCATGGCAACGTGCCATGTTACCACCTACCAACTTCCAGGAAGCTTCCTGGTGGTGGAGGTGGGAGGCCGAGAGTACCTCAGGTGTCTGTGCCTGCAATGCAGACTGCCTGGGGCTGAACCAAGTACCACTGCCTGGTGTCCGCAGTGTGGGATCTACTACTTATGGCCGGTAGATCCATTCCCTACCGTCGTTGCCCAACCGGACGGCTCACAAGCAACGTTGACGGAGGTGGACAACCTTGAGGTGGATACCAGTCCGGGCGCGAGTTCCCTACCGGTTGTCACAGAGTCGGTTTCATCGGCGGAGACTGTGCTGCCAGAACTCGCTAAAGAGAAGGTGACTGCCCAAGGGAAAGGGGGATCACTGTTGATGGTGGTGCCGGAACGGGACAGTTTCGTGCCCAGTGTCACCAGTAGAAGTGCGGAGCCCCACTGTCGTTCCCCTGTGGAAATGTCCCTGCCTGCCTCGTCGGACGACGAGTGTGCCAGTATATCATCGGTGGTGATGCGCCAACCGGCGGACCACTACAGCGGTGCTGTTATGAGTGAATCACTTACCGGTAAAGCGGAACAGATGAGTCCGGAAATTCCCCGACAGCAGGCGCTGGTGCGGCCTGAACCGCATAGAAGTACCACGGCCATGGCGACTCCCAGTGTGGCAGAGACGGGACCTGAGACTGCTCCGGAAGAACCAAGGATCATTGCAAGTCAGCGGAGCAGTGAGACACCACCACCTTGCTCCCGGCAGCCTACAATGAAGGAGTCCGCAGATGAGGCCCAGCCCGGTGCCTATTTCCGGACGGAGAAGCACGACGAACTTCCGGTGCAGCGGCCAGTGGACAACGAACTTCCGGTGCGGGACCAGGACCTGTAACGGGACTGCGCGACATCGGTGGATGATGACATCACATCCGGTTCCACCAGCGGAGTGAACCGGAAGTATGCGGCTCCTGTTCTTATTAGAACCAGCCTATCCGAAGAAGATAGGGACCGGTACATGAAGGCTGTAACGGGCCGAGGAAAGAGAAGGTCGGTAGATGCTGAGTCCCCAAAGACCCCCACAGGTCACAGCATAGCCCGTCTCCGAGACTTTGCACAGGACTATGCCATTTCCCCGCCACCTGTCCCAGGTGCCACTGCCCATGCCCCTTTCCCTTCTCACTGGGGGTCCCGATCGAGTCACCAGGGATCCGAGGGTCAGTGGCTTCATCTGGTCCAGAAGACCACAGTAAGAAGTGGTGGGCTCCTTTATTTGAGGGGTATTCTGAGTTCATGGACCGGACTCGGTTCATCTTAATGAAAGAGGATGTAGTTGGTCATTGGTGGGGCAGAAACCCTGAAGAAGTCCATACCTTGGATGAAACGCGTAGGGTTTTCTATATGCGCTTGGACCTTGTGTTAGCAGTCAGTGCCTCTGACGGACTCTTTGCTGTGATACCAGCTACTTTACCTCAGCGCTCTCCTGCTTGGATATCTTCCGCTGTGCTGATCTTCACGGAGCCAGAAGGTCCTCCCCTTGCTGTTGGAGACTGAGGGAGCCGGTTTGTGACGTCAGACGCCGATCGAATGTGGAAGTGGAGAGCGAGGAACAGCTGATTGGAGTCTTATACACAGCGTCTGAACCCAGAGTGGTTGAATTGCTTTTATTTACCTTGGAGTATGTGAGTGTGTTGGAGCTTCCCTGCTCGCTTATATGTTATAATTAAATTGTGTTGCACTATTTTTCTTTCTTTTTTCTTTACATATGCTGCCCATTTGCGATTCCCTGTGTTATTTCTACCTTGGAGAGGAAGTTTTTTGCGCTTTGTGTCCTCCCCCCAGAAGTTACTTTGAGAGATTGCGAAATCTCTCACAACAGCTGCATCTCCTCTTGGTGATATTTATTTGTTTCTATTTATATATTATGTATATTTAAGGTTTGCGCTTACTTTCCTTGCACCGTGAATGGGTGATAACCTGTAGATATCATGGCAATGAAAATGTATAACCTATGTCATGTTTATGCATTTTGTACAGGTGGTTCTCCTGCAGGATCGCCCAACAAATTAGGTCCAAGTGGGGACCATTGGATTCCACCTGAGGGAGAGTGTAGCCCTGATTGGTTTTGGGCTATACTGCTGCGGCCGAGTTTATTCGAGCATTTGCCCGTTCACGGCCGCAGCAGTAACCTGGCGCGCGCCAGAGGGTGCCGGGCGCGCGCCGAAGACACGGAGGAGCGCCCTCCGATCGGGGCTTTATCCCTCCCGCTGCCGGGTCCCCCGGAACCCCCTGCTGCCGTCCCCCACATCGCGGGACACCAGGACTCCCTCGGGGAGCCCTGGACGCGCGTGCAGGGGGCGCAGGCACCCGATGACGCGTGACCGCGCGCACGCCGAGGGAGTGCGGCTAGCATCCCCAGGCCTGCGGAGCTAGCCGCACTCAAATAAAATGTGCTGCCTCTGTAGGTCTGCCCTCCTCCTGGCAGTAATGCCTAGTAAGGGTAGGTTGCCAGGAGTAATTATGGATTTTCCCCACTCATTGCACTGCATTGAGTCAGGTAAGGTAGTGTAATCAGGCCTTGTGCCCAATCAGAGGCACAGGGGTGGTGACTACTGGATCTGTATTTAAGGCACTGCACTTCCTATATTTAGCAGTTGCCTCTACCGTGAGAGAGGCTGGTCTACCCGAGTGCAGTGTGCAGGGCTCTGTATACTGTGTGCCCTCCCTTAGGGGAGCAGTGGGAGACTGTTCCCCTTACTCTACCAGAGAGTAAGGGAAGAGCTGGGACTGCTCCTGGAGCTCTTTGACTGGGAGTGAATACCAGGGACATCCTGAGGGTGGAAGCCCTACAAGCTGATACCTTGCTGCTGAATACAGAGAGACTGAATAAAGAGCACTGTGTTTTACCATACTTCTATCCTGAGAGTGAAGCCTATTGGGAAGAAGGGAGAGAGATTCTCCTGCAGAGACTTCTCCCCATACACCTGGGGGCTGCAAGAGATGGAGGCGCTGCACCTGTGAGTACTATTCGGGCAAGACCCCAGAATAGGGTTGCCAGATGTCCGCTTTTCAGCCGGACAGGCCGGTAATTCTAATGCCGGTAGAAAATCGGAGGTAATACCAATGTTGCGGGCGGATGCGCAGCATCTGCAAGTGCGTGGGCGGTGTGTGGCGACTGGCGAGCGTGTGGGCGGTGAAGAGCGCGGCGATGCAGCAAGCGCGGGCGCTGCAGGAAGAGGTGGTCTGCTGAGGCTGGACGGTGGCCAGGCGCAGCCATCCTGCACTCGTGCGTGTCGAGTGAAGGAGAGGACAGCGGGGGCGGAGCCAGGTTCAGAGACGTCTGCTGCTCTCTGCCTGGAAGGCTGCCTGGAAATAAGGTAAGGGGAACATTTTTTGGGGGGGGGAGGGGATGGATGCAGCATGGGGGCCAGTCTGGGGGGAGTGGGGGGTGCAGCATGGGGGCCAGCTTGGGGAGAGGGGGGAATGCAGCATGGGGGCAAGCCTGGGGAGAGGGGGGGGATGCAGCATGGGTGCCAGCCTGGGGAGAGGGGGGAATGCTGCATGGGGGCAAGCCTGGGGAGAGGGGGGGGATGCAGCATGGGGGGCCAGCCAGGGGAGAGGGGGGGGGGTTGCAGTATGGGGGCCAGCCTGTGGAGAGCGGGGATGCAGCATGGGGGCCAGCCTGAGGAGAGTGGGAGGGGGGGCATGCAGCATGGGGGCCAGCCTGGGGAGATGGGGGGGGGGGGATGCAGCATGGGGGCCAGCCTGGGGAGAGGGGGGAGGAGGAGGGGGGATGCAGCATGGGGGGCAGCCTGGGGAGAGGGGGGAGGAGGAGGGGGGATGCAGCATGGGGGCCATCCTGGGGAGGGGGGGATACAGCATGGGGGGCAGCCTGGGGAGAGGGGGGAGATGCAGCATGGGGAGCAGCCTGGGGGAGGGGGGAGGAGGAGGGGGGATGCAGCATGGGGGGCAGCCTGGGGAGAGGGGGGAGGAGGAGGGGGGGATGCAACATGGGGGGCAGCCTGGGGAGAGGGGCGGGATGCAGCATGGGGACCAGCCAGGGGAGAGGGGGGGGGGGTTCAGCATGGGTGCCAGCCTGGGGAGATGGGGGGATGCAGCATGGGGGCCAGCCTGGGGAGAGGGGGGATGCAGCCTGGGGAGAGTGGGGGGGGGGATGCAGCATGGGGGCCAGCCTGGGGAGATACGGGGGGATAAGATGATGGTGCATGGGGGCCAGCAGTCTGGGGAGATGATAATGGTGGGGGGGAGGGGTGTAGAGGGAGAAAGGGGGTGGCCCGGTATTAAAGGGATTGTACCCCATTTGGCCATCCCCTGACCTCACCAGGGAGACAAGGGGTTAACTGGGCTGCGGTCCAGAAATGTGATTTAACCATTGTTATAGCCTGAAAATGTTTTTGCCCCTAGTCCCTAGACCTCCCCCCACTCGACCACCACCGGGTCCCCGTATCCTGGACCCCCGAGAAGGGTCGTGCCGAGAGAGCGGGTCGCGCCATAGGATCCAATGGCGGCGGCAGAAACAGCTCAGGAATTCGACTAAGTGTGAAAAGCTAAAAACCATGAATCCATATCTCCGGTTCCGGAGGGTCCAGAGGGCCAGGGTTTGGGATACCTGTAGGCACTGCTCCGGCATAGCTGCAGAACCATCCTTGACCCTCTTGGACCAACCCGACGGAGTATGGACCCCCTTGAAAGTTCGGGACTTTTCCCATAGACTCCAATGGCGGCCAGTTTCCATTGACCGTCTATGGCGGAGAAGCCCCATAGACTTCAACGGCGGCGCTGCCCCATTGAAAGTCTATGGCGGCGGATTCCCATAGCCGCCAACGGCGGCAGTTTGCCATTGAAAGTCTATGGTGGCGGAGACCGTTGTTTTCAATGGGGATTTAGTGAAAAACCGTGATTTAATTAACAGTGGAGATTTTTGTATTAAAATAGGAAACGGTTTAAGTTGTATTTGTGAAACTCCGGTTCCGAAGGTCGTAGCGGGGCTGAAACTCGGACCATGTGGTGTCCCAGTTCCGGCATTAAGATCTGGGTAGTTTGGACCCGCTAGACCCAACGGAACCAGATATTTTAATATGTTTGTATTTTACCTATAACACTGTATCCCAAGGCAGGGATAAAACCCAGAGGAAATTCCTTTGCATACAAGGAAGCATATGGTCAGAGAGGCGACCCAATGTCTAGGACTTAAGTGTTGTTCAAAGGATTTTGTCACCCTCACTGTTTACCTGAGGGCGGAGACGACTCAAACCAGAGCAGTCTGTAAGTGTCACATTTTACACCTTACAACAAAGAGTATCCTGCCAGAAATTCCATTTGGTAGACTGGCTGGCATTCCTGATGTAAATGTGGGGCTACAGAAATGAGACCCCCAGGGTCCTAGTGCGCTTGACCTAACTAGCAGGGGGCATGGATTAAAACGTATTCCCACGTTAAAGATTGGATACAGTTAATTGTTGTCTAATCACCTGTACTTAATGTTAAGGATAGGGTTACAAAAGATATATAAACTGTGGTAACCCCTGTATCCATTGTCTTCAAATACCATCTTGATTGTACCTGATTGCTGGAGAATTGCTATTCGACTTCTCATTCCCCACCCCCAAGTAAGTGTTACTTCTTGCCTGTTACTGTACTATATTGTGTGTTCACCTATTTAAGGAATAAATATACTTTACCATATCTAAGCCTCGTTCAGTTCAACCCAGTTATTTGGTGTATTATTATAGCCTGTCACAAAGCTCCCGTCACAGGGGGCAGATAAGATGATGATGGGGCATGGGGGTCAGCCTGGGGAGAGGATAATGATGGTTGGGGGGGGGATAAGATGATGATGGAGCATGGGGTCCAGTCTGGGGAGATGAGATGATAATGATGGGGTGTTGGGGGATAAGATGATGATGATGGGGGGTGAAATAAGATGATAATGATATGGGGGGGCAGCCTGGGGAGATGAGATGATGATGGGGGGCCAGGATGAGATGATGATGGGGAATTTTTTTAATGTATTGGGGAGGTGGGGGTATATTTTATATGTATTGGGGAGGTGGTGGTATAATTTATATGTATTGGGGAGGTGGGGGGTTATTTTTTAAATGTATTGGGGTGGTGGGGGGTTATTTTTTTAATGTATTTTTGAGATGGGGGGTATTTTTAAAATGTATTTTGGGGCATGGGGGTATTTTTTATATGTATTCGGGGGCGTGGGGGTATTTTTTATATGTATTCGGGGGGCATGGGGTTATTTTTTATATGTATTCGGGGGTTGTGGGGGTATTTTTTATATGTATTCGGGGGTGGGGGTATTTTTGTTATATGTATTCGGGGGCGTGGGGGTATTTTGTATGTGTTCGGTGGGCGTAGGTGTCCAGTATTGTGTCCAGTATTTTTGGACAAGCCACCTGGCAACCCTACCCCAGAAGCCTGTCCTGTAATTCCCCCATAACACTATGCGGGAGACTCAGGGCCCCCTGTTACCAGCAGGTAACCAGAAGTAACCAGAGCAAGTTTCCCCAAGTTAGACCCTATGTGAGATTGAGGGTTACATTTGGAGGCGCTGCTGAGATCTTTCAGGACAGGCTTTCAGCGAAGCAGAACTGGAAGTTTAGGATGTATGCTTCCAGAGCAAGTGTTGAGGAAGGAGGGAGTCTAGGTGTAGTCAGGAGGCACATAAACCTTGCAAAGTACAACCTAAGACTGGCCTAAAGAGGGGCATAGAGCTGGCAACAGGGCTATAGCTGTTCTAGTCCCCTGAGGCGGGTAGTCGTATGATGCCTAAAGGGGGAAGTTCAGAGTGTGTGAAATGGTGCTCAAAATCAGTATTGGACTCTATGTCAAACTTGATTGTAGTGATGATAGTTTAATGTCCAGCTATTGGTAGGATGATGATGAAAAATCTGTCATGAGTAGAACTGCATACTAACCACAAATATTGACACTATCACCAATATCCCCACCTAGGGTAATCATATTATGTAACCAATAAGATACTGACAGGACTTATAGCAGGGCATTATAGCCCATTACCTGTCAGCTTTCCCGCGGGGAAAAGCCCCAAAAGCACTACTAGCCAGTGGCCAGACTATCACCGTTGAGCACTTGTACTGGACTGTCATCGTGTGCAGTATACATGAGAATGAGTTTTGCCTAGCCTGGGGTATGCTGAATTATCACTGAGCATAGGCTGACATGGATCGCAGTGTTCACAGGAGAGCGGATCCCCTTCTAAACAGTGAGGGTTTCGTTTTGGTGAAAACTGTGGGTTCACCTAAAATGGCGGCTGCCCAGCAAGGGAGCGCAATGGGTGAAGAATTATGTGAAGTTAAGATGGCGGCTGCTATGCTTGACGGTGAACCACGCGGTGCGAAGAACCTAAAATGGCGGCTTCCGCCGAGTGGGGATGGCGCACGTGCTGCGTGCAAACTGGCAGCAAGAAAGCTGAGTGCAATGATTTGGCTAAGTATGGCGCGAAAGCCAACGCCCTGCCTGAAGGAGGGAAGTGGCGCGAATGCAGGAGCCGTGCCACCCTGGTTTGTGACTGGCTCAGAGAAGAGTCCACGTCATGAGGTGATGCCAAGTGACCCTCCTCTATTCTCCACCAGAGGGAGGGGTCACAGTGAGAGCCAATCATGAAGCTCTACCCAGACTAAAGGAGGAGCCGGATGTGAGCTGCCGCACCTTCAGTCTTGCAGAGCTGGCGATCAAGACAGAGCACATTGTCGAGCTCCAATGCTTTCTACTATTCCTACAGCTAGCAGCATGGCAACGTGCCATGTTACCACCTACCAACTTCCAGGAAGCTTCCTGGTGGTGGAGGTGGGAGGCCGAGAGTACCTCAGGTGTCTGTGCCTGCAATGCAGACTGCCTGGGGCTGAACCGAGTACCACTGCCTGGTGTCCACAGTGTGGGATCTACTACTTATGGCCGGTAGATCCATTCCCTACCGTCGTTGCCCAGCCGGACGGCTCACAAGCAACGTTGACGGAGGTGGACAACCTTGAGCTGGATACCAGTCCGGGCGCGAGTGCCCTACCGGCTGTCACAGAGTCGGTTTCATCGGCGGAGACTGTGCTGCCAGAATTCGCTAAAGAGAAGGTGACTGCCCAAGGGAAAGGGGGATCGCTGTTGATGGTGGTGCCGGAACGGGACAGTTTCGTGCCCAGTGTCTCCAGTAGAAGTGCGGAGCCCCGCTGTCGTTCCCCTGCGGAAATGTCCCTGCCTGCCTCGTCGGACAATGAGTGTGCCAGTATATTGTCGGTGGTGATGCGCCAACCGGCGGACCACTACAGCGGTGCTGTTATGAGTGAATCACTTACCGGTAAAGCGGAACAGATGAGTCCGGAAATTCCCCGACAGCAGGCGCTGGTGCGGCCTGAACCGCATAGAAGTACCACGGCCATGGCGACTCCCAGTGTGGCAGAGACGGGACCTGAGACTGCTCCGGAAGAACCAAGGATCATTGCAAGTCAGCGGAGCAGTGAGACACCACCACCTTGCTCCCGGCAGCCTACAATGAAGGAGTCCGCAGATGAGGCCCAGCCCGGTGCCTACTTTCGGACGGAGAAGCACGACGAACTTCCGGTGCAGCGGCCAGTGGACGACAAACTTCCGGTGCGGGACCAGGACCTGTACCGGGACTCCGCGACATCGGCGGATGATGACATCACATGCGGTTCCACCAGCGGAGTGAACCGGAAGTATGTGGCTCCTGTTCTTATTAGTACCAGCCTGTCCAAAGAAGATAGGGACCGGTACATGAAGGCTGTAACGGGCCGAGGAAAGAAAAGGTTGGTAGATGCCGAGTCCCCAAAGACCCCCACAGGTCGCAGCATAGCCCGATTCCGAGACTTTGCACAGGACTATGCCATTCCCCGATATCTGTCCCCAGTGCCACTGCCCGTGCCCCTGTCCCTTCTCACTGGGGGTCCCGATCGAGTCACCAGGGATCCGAGGGTCAGTGTCTTCATCTGGTCCAGAAGACCACAGTAAGAAGTGGTGGGCTCCTTTATTTGAGGGGTATTCTGAGTTCATGCACCGGACTCGGTTCATCTTAATGAAAGAGGATGTAATTGATCATTGGTGGGGCAAGGGCACCTATTCTGAAAAGGAGGCTTTCGATGAGCTCGCTAGAAGGTTAAGAGGAATAAAGAGAGGAATTGTAATCCCTAAGGGACCGTCCATCTTATACGATGAAATAGCCCCTGAGGAACCCTTGCACTGGGTACTGCCAGGCACGACTAATAGTAGAAAGCTCACAAGATTGGGTAGAGCAGATAGCGCCATAGTGGCAAGATACCGTCAGTCTCACGGGTTTCAATACCCCTATGTACCAGAACCCATAATGTTAGAAATAGAAGAGCAATGTGAGACCTAGCTCAGAGAAGCGGTACAGGACTACTGAAGTTCCAAAAGTAGTCACTCAGCCTTTCATACAGAGGAAATGATTTGTTATCTAATGAGAGTTTGGAGTGTGGGAAGAGGGATCTTTATGCACAAAGTAGTGTATAGTCCGGAGAATGGACATCTTCAGTCCCATTCCATTAAAGTAATAGACCATAATGGGAGGTAGGTGCGCAAACCAGATCCCAGGCACTATTATTAAGTAGTGGGTTCTCCATGTTGGGAGTATCTCCAAATTCATTTGTTAAGTACCATCCTAGGTGAATGGGTGATAACCTGTAGATATCATGGCAATGAAAATGTATAACCTATGTCATGTTTATGCATTTTGTACAGGTGGTTCTCCTGCAGGATTGCCCAACAAATTAGGTCCAAGTGGGGACCATTGGATTCCACCAGAGGGAGAGTGTAGCCCTGATTGGTTTTGGGCTATAGGTCTGCCCTCCTCCTGGCAGTAATGCCTAGTAAAGGTAGGTTGCCAGGAGTAATTAGGGATTTTCCCCACTCATTGCACTGCATTGAGTCAAGGAAGGTAGTGTAATCAGGCCTTGTGCCCAATCATAGGCACAGGGGTGGTGACTACTGGATCTGTATTTAAGGCACTGAACTTCCTGTATTTAGCAGTTGCCTCTACCGTGAGAGAGGCTGGTCTACCCGAGTGCAGTGTGCAGGGCTCTGTATACTGTGTTGCCTCCCTTAGGGGAGCGGTGGGAGACTGTTCCCCTTACTCTACCAGAGAGTAAGGGAAGAGCTGGGACTGCTCCTGGAGCTCTTTGACTGGGAGTGAATACCAGGGACATCCTGAGGGTGGAAGCCCTACAAGCTGATACCTTGCTGCTGAATACAGGGAGACTGAATAAAGAACACTGTGTTTTACCATACTTCTGTCCTGAGAGTGAAGTCTATTGGGAAGAAGGGAGAGATTCTCCTGCAGAGACTTCTCCCCATACATCTGGGGGCTGCAAGAGATGGAGGCGCTGCCCCTGTGAGTACTATTCGGGCAAGACCCCAGAAGCCTGTCCTGTCATTCCCCGTTAACACCATGCGGGAGACTCAGGGCCCCCTGTTACCAGCAGATTTGCACAACACTCAAAGAAGTAACCAGCGCAAGTTTCCCCGGGATATACCCTATGTGAGATTAGGGGGGGAGTGGAACAGGGTTACATACAATAAATCCCCTCTCCTTTAAAAAGTGAGCAGGGTTTGTAACTAACAAGCAGCGATCCTGCGGGTGTGTAACTAACAAGCAGCGTTACTGCGGGTGTGTAACTAACAAGCAGCGATACTGCGGACGTGTAACTAACAAGCAGCGATACTGCGGGTGTGTAACTAACAAGCAGCGTTACTGCGGGTGTGTAACTAACAAGCAGCGACACTGCGGGTGTGTAACTAACAAGCAGCAACACTGCGGGTGTGTAACGAACAAGCAGCGATACTGCGGGTGTGTAACTAACAAGCAGCGACACTGCGGGAGTGTAACTAACAAGCAGCGACACTGCGGGTGTGTAACTAACAAGCAGCGATACTGCGGGTGTGTAACTAACAAGCAGTGATACTGCGGGTGTGTAATTAACAAGCAGCGATACTGCGGGTGTGTAACTAACAAGCAGCGACACTGCGGGTGTGTAACTAACAAGCAGCGATACTGCGGGCGTGTAACTAACACAGCAGCGTTACTGCGGGTGTGTAACTAACAAGCAGCGTTACTGCGTGTGTGTAACTAACAAGCAGCGTTACTGTGGGTGTGTAACTAACAAGCAGCGACACTGCGGGTGCGTAACTAACAAGCAGCGACACTGCGGGTGTGTAACTAACAAGCAGCGTTACTGCGGGTGTGTAACTAACAAGCAGCGACACTGCGGGTGTGTAACTAACACAGCAGCGTTACTGCGGGTGTGTAACTAACAAGCAGCGTTACTGCGGGTGCGTAACTAACAAGCAGCGTTACTGCGGGTGCGTAACTAACAAGCAGCGTTACTGCGGGTGCGTAACTAACAAGCAGCGTTTCTGCGGGTGCGTAACTAACAAGCAGCGATACTGCGGGTGTGTAACTAACAAGCAGCGTTTCTGCTGGTGCGTAACTAACAAGCAGCATTTCTGCTGGTGCGTAACTAACAAGCAGCGTTACTGTGGATGTGTAACTAACAAGCAGCGACACTGCGGGTGTGTAACTAACAAGCAGCGACACTGCGGGTGTGTAACTAACAAGCAGCGACACTGCGGGTGTGTAACTAACAAGCAGCGTTACTGTGGGTGTGTAACTAACAAGCAGCGACACTGCGGGTGTGTAACTAACAAGCAGCGACACTGCGGGTGCGTAACTAACAAGCAGCGACACTGCGGGTGTGTAACTAACAAGCAGCGATACTGCGGGTGTGTAACTGACAAGCAGCGACACTGCGGGTGCGTAACTGACAAGCAGCGTTACTGCGGGCGTGTAACTAACAAGCAGCGTTACTGCGGGTGTGTAACTAACAAGCAGCGATACTGCGGGTGTGTAACTAACAAGCAGCGTTTCTGCGTGTGTGTAACTAACAAGCAGCGATACTGCGGGTGTGTAACTAACAAGCAGCGTTTCTGCGGGCGTGTAACTAACAAGCAGCGACACTGCGGGTGTGTAACTAACAAGCAGCGATACTGCGGGTGTGTAACTAACAAGCAGCGATACTGCGGGTGTGTAACTAACAAGCAGCGTTTCTGCGGGTGCGTAACTAACAAGCAGCGACACTGCGGGTGTGTAACTAACAAGCAGCGTTACTGCGGGTGCGTAACTAACAAGCAGCGACACTGCGGGCGTGTAACTAACAAGCAGCGTTACTGCGGGTGTGTAACTAACAAGCAGCGATACTGCGGGTGTGTAACTAACAAGCAGCGACACTGCGGGTGTGTAACTAACAAGCAGCGACACTGCGGGTGTGTAACTAACAAGCAGCGACACTGCGGGTGTGTAACTAACAAGCAGCGTTACTGCGGGTGTGTAACTAACAAGCAGCGTTACTGCGGGTGTGTAACTAACAAGCAGCGTTACTGCGGGTGTGTAACTAACAAGCAGCGTTACTGCGGGTGTGTAACTAACAAGCAGCGTTACTGCGGGTGTGTAACTAACAAGCAGCGATACTGCGGGTGTGTAACTAACAAGCAGAGACACTGCGGGTGTGTAACTAACAAGCAGCGTTACTGCGGGTGTGTAACTAACAAGCAGCGACACTGCGGGAGTGTACTGTAACTAACAAGCAGCGACACTGCGGGTGTGTAACTAACAAGCAGCGATACTGCGGGTGTGTAACTAACAAGCAGCGTTTCTGCGGGCGTGTAACTAACAAGCAGCGACACTGCGGGTGTGTAACTAACAAGCAGCGATACTGCGGGTGTGTAACTAACAAGCAGCGATACTGCGGGTGTGTAACTAACAAGCAGCGTTTCTGCGGGTGCGTAACTAACAAGCAGCGACACTGCGGGTGTGTAACTAACAAGCAGCGTTACTGCGGGTGCGTAACTAACAAGCAGCGACACTGCGGGCGTGTAACTAACAAGCAGCGTTACTGCGGGTGTGTAACTAACAAGCAGCGATACTGCGGGTGTGTAACTAACAAGCAGCGACACTGCGGGTGTGTAACTAACAAGCAGCGACACTGCGGGTGTGTAACTAACAAGCAGCGACACTGCGGGTGTGTAACTAACAAGCAGCGTTACTGCGGGTGTGTAACTAACAAGCAGCGTTACTGCGGGTGTGTAACTAACAAGCAGCGTTACTGCGGGTGTGTAACTAACAAGCAGCGTTACTGCGGGTGTGTAACTAACAAGCAGCGTTACTGCGGGTGTGTAACTAACAAGCAGCGATACTGCGGGTGTGTAACTAACAAGCAGCGACATTGCGGGTGTGTAACTAACAAGCAGCGTTACTGCGGGTGTGTAACTAACAAGCAGCGTTACTGCGGCTGTGTAACTAACAAGCAGCGTTACTGCGGGTCTGTAACTAACAAGCAGCGTTACTGCGGGTGTGTAACTAACAAGCAGCGTTACTGCGGGTGTGTAACTAACAAGCAGCGATACTGCGGGTGTGTAACTAACAAGCAGCGACACTGCGGGTGTGTAACTAACAAGCAGCGACACTGCGGGTGTGTAACTAACAAGCAGCGTTACTGCGGGTGTGTAACTAACAAGCAGCGTTACTGCGGGTGTGTAACTAACAAGCAGCGATACTGCGGGTGTGTAACTAACAAGCAGCGACACTGCGGGTGTGTAACTAACAAGCAGCGTTACTGCGGGTGTGTAACTAACAAGCAGCGACACTGCGGGAGTGTAACTAACAAGCAGCGACACTGCGGGTGTGTAACTAAAAAGCAGCGATACTGCGGGTGTGTAACTAACAAGCAGCGTTTCTGCGGGCGTGTAACTAACAAGCAGCGACACTGCGGGTGTGTAACTAACAAGCAGCGATACTGCGGGTGTGTAACTAACAAGCAGCGATACTGCGGGTGTGTAACTAACAAGCAGCGTTTCTGCGGGTGCGTAACTAACAAGCAGCGACACTGCGGGTGTGTAACTAACAAGCAGCGTTACTGCGGGTGCGTAACTAACAAGCAGCGACACTGCGGGCGTGTAACTAACAAGCAGCGTTACTGCGGGTGTGTAACTAACAAGCAGCGATACTGCGGGTGTGTAACTAACAAGCAGCGACACTGCGGGTGTGTAACTAACAAGCAGCGACACTGCGGGTGTGTAACTAACAAGCAGCGTTACTGCGGGTGTGTAACTAACAAGCAGCGTTACTGCGGGTGTGTAACTAACAAGCAGCGTTACTGCGGGTGTGTAACTAACAAGCAGCGTTACTGCGGGTGTGTAACTAACAAGCAGCGTTACTGCGGGTGTGTAACTAACAAGCAGCGTTACTGCGGGTGTGTAACTAACAAGCAGCGTTACTGCGGGTGTGTAACTAACAAGCAGCGTTGCTGCGGGTGTGTAACTAACAAGCAGCGTTACTGCGGGTGTGTAACTAACAAGCAGCGATACTGCGGGTGTGTAACTAACAAGCAGCGACACTGCGGGTGTGTAACTAACAAGCAGCGTTACTGCGGGTGTGTAACTAACAAGCAGCGTTACTGCGGGTGTGTAACTAACAAGCAGCGTTACTGCGGGTCTGTAACTAACAAGCAGCGTTACTGCGGGTGTGTAACTAACAAGCAGCGTTACTGCGGGTCTGTAACTAACAAGCAGCGTTACTGCGGGTGTGTAACTAACAAGCAGCGTTACTGCGGGTGTGTAACTAACAAGCAGCGATACTGCGGGTATGTAACTAACAAGCAGCGACACTGCGGGTGTGTAACTAACAAGCAGCGACACTGCGGGTGTGTAACTAACAAGCAGCGACACTGCGGGTGTGTAACTAACAAGCAGCGTTACTGCGGGTGTGTAACTAACAAGCAGCGTTACTGCGGGTGTGTAACTAACAAGCAGCGATACTGCGGGTGTGTAACTAACAAGCAGCGACACTGCGGGTGTGTAACTAACAAGCAGCGACACTGCGGGTGTGTAACTAACAAGCAGCGTTACTGCGGGTGTGTAACTAACAAGCAGCGTTACTGCGGGTGTGTAACTAACAAGCATAAAGGCTTTATGCACCGCCCCTCCTTTGTGACGCTAAACCAAATAATGGAGACCACACAATGTTGGAAGAAAAGGTCACAGCTTTATTTTAACATCCGCTGTTAAAATCCTACCAGCCTGCCCGCCAGCCAAGTATGCTCCATGCAAAATGGGGGGGAGATCCTTGCCCAGACAGCCAGCAATTGGCCCGCTCCCTCCCCCCGCCCAAAAGCACTGTAAAATGGGAGGGGGAGATCCTCATTCAGCCGATGTTGGGCTGCTTCCCTCCCCCTCCCGCCCCTAGGGTCAGCTTAGGCCCAGCCCTAAAGCTGGCGCCCAGCCTTTTACCAGCGTTGATTGGGCATAGGCCGGCCCGGCCCTACAGCCGGCGCCTCCAGCCTGCCGCGCTGTTCTAGGGGCTCCAGCTGACAGGCGGACCCTAAAGTCCTCACTCTTTCTCAGTCTCGTGAGCTTGGCTGGCGCGGCAGCTCCGCCACCCGGAGGCCCCTCTGCCGGGCACAGGCTACCCTGGGGCCGACACGCCCACCCAAAGCTGCGACCTCTGATCTTAATTCTTCCCGCAAAAAACCCTTGATGTTACTTAAGAACACCTCCAACCCCTTTGGTGATAGATGCACACAGTCCCTTCTGTGCCAGCTGCACTCCTTGGTGTCAGTCTCTCTGCGCTTTAAGAGTTTTACCGCCGCTAGAGGATGAATTTTGCCCATGGCCTTATTTACCTTCCTCCTAGCTTTCTCTTTCCGTGGCCCTTTTAAAATTTGCTTTGGACTAATTACAGACCAAATGATTAAAACCTCACTCCACAGCGCCTTCAAGCGGGCGCATTCCTGCTGTAACCTATAAATCAACTCTAGTGTTTTGGTGTTGGCTGGGTCATTCCCCACGAGGTGTAGCAAACTAACATCCGGTTTCACCTGAAATTCTGCTCACTCCTTGTGCAGAGCCTGTTACAGATCAACCAAGCACCTTCCTCTCTTCCCAAGCCAACGCCAATTCACCCCCTCCCCCGTACACCACAGCTGCTGGCCGCACCGCTGATCCTTCGCCCATACGTGCGCCCACTGAACGAAGGAATGACCCATGATCCACACTTCCAGGGTCCTTGTGCAGCTGTCTACTGAGAGGGAAAAACATGTTAATCTTCTTGGCTCCGCACGTTGCTGTGCCCTTAGGCCCTGATGTAACCCCCTATAGGCACTGGGTTTCCACCTCCCCGGTTTCCACATTTGGTCCGGCACACAGCCGTTCTCAGCTACCGCTGTAGCGGCACCAATTCTAAAGCAATGGGTACCAAATACACTGGGATCCATCCCCCTTAGCAGCAAGGCACCACCTAAAAACGCTTTGAAATTGGTACCTTGTGAGTGGTGTTGCGTCCTGATGGATGATGAAATTGCCTCCAACCTTGGGCCTGTGCCTTACGTACCCCTTACTCAACGCCACTGGGCAAACTTCCGTTATCCTCTATAGTGAGGTGGACCCACGCTCCCCTTCCCGCTTGTCGGTTTTAGACCTGTGAATCTTGCATACCACCGACGTAGCATTGAGAATCATGCTCGCGAAAAACAAGCCCGAACCCTGGATTGTTTAAGATGCCGCCACTAGCTCGCCAACCCTGGAGGCACCAAGAAAGCCGCGGCAAATACTACTCTGAACAGTTCCCTTTTCCGCTGTACTGAAACATAGCTCTTTTGCTGCCATCATTAATACCTTGAAAAAGAACGCTGTGACGTTTGAAACGCGTTGTATGGGTCTTTTGTCACATTAAAGTGCCCTTTTATTTGTTTATTTTTGAATCTGGGTCCTTCCTGCTCCGTTTTTGCTAGTGCGCTTTTGTTCTCCATTTTCCTGTACTGCATATTTGTAGCTGCACAGCCTGCCTACCACTCCTAGGATGTGAGTATTGCTTATGTTCAGGGGAACCTGCCAATGAGACTGAGGGTGAGTGGGCTTGTACCATCTACCATCTGTCTTCAGGAGGATAGTACCCATACTATTGCATATTAAGTACTATATCATATCATTTTATATACCTTGGCTTAGTGGTTTGGCTCACTTTATTTCATTATACCTGCATAGAGCGCTTTAGCCTATTTTTCTATCATCAATACCTGAAGCCTGTCTGGCGTTATCGGCTCCTTACTGTCAGTTCACTTGGCTTCACCCCTATCCCAGCCTATTCTTAGGGTTCTCCTAACTATGAAATCCTTAGTTATGTCCTTGCAGATGTGCCATTTCAGAAAAACAGTCCTGCCATCATGGCCCAAACCCTGGTCTGCGTCGCCCCAGCTGCCTTCTGGGCCTGTAGGAAGCTAATGATCCGCGCGCTGCTACCACGCTTACCCTCGACTCTGTCCTTTTGCTTGAATACTAGCCATGTGTGCCAAGCCTGGAGGTAGGTTCTCCAAGTGCGTGGGGCTAGCGACTTCTGGATCAGGTCCATAAGTCCGCTATACCCATCTGCCCAAGGTGACGTGGGCATGTATTAGTGTAACCTTCCTAGCACTCTAGCATCCCTGAATAAGGCTCCTCAGTGTATGGGCAGTGAGTGAAACGGTCCAGCCATGCGTCCCAGGCATCCTCCTTGGTCATTTTCTCCCGTATGACGTGCGGGTATATAGAGGCGAATTTAAGATTGCGACTTGCGAGTGTGGTTACCAAATTCTAAACATATTCTTACCACGATGTTCCCCCATATGTTTTATATGTGTCGCATCTAAGGTCTATGCATTTAAGGACGTTCAGACCCTCTTCTGGGTGCTTCTCCAGCAGGCAGCTGGCTAACACAGGTAACCTCTTAGCCAGTTGTCCATGGTTTTATACTTACTAGCTCTCTCCTCACCTGTAGCCTTTGCTTTTTCCCTGGCCTAAAACCCATCAGCAAAAGGTCGTGTACGTCCATGAACTTTCCCTTTTATTATCTCACTTTGGGTGTAGATAGAAGAATCCGTCTAGCTACTTCCAGAGCAAGCAGGTAAATAGTGGCTGAACCAGCCTGGGTGGTGAAGGATTGATACTGGTCCCCCCGCGCCCCCTGCTTGGCGTCGCACCCAGAGCGGGTGTCTGGCTTCCCTCCTCGGCGTCCGTCCGATCATAGTGGTACGGGATAGAATTGATCAGCAGTACTGCCGCTCCTATCTAGATCAAAACTCACCAGTGAAGGAATGAACAAATAATTTATTAAACTACCTGTTAGGACCAGTATGTCAGGCCAGAATCTACACTCATGTTAAGCTTCCATTTTGTCTGGTCATAACTAGTTAAGATTCTGTAGTCAGCCTTTTGCTGAAATATAATTCATAAATGCACTCAGTTTCTCTGCTAAATTGCATTTCCTTTCTTCCTGGTCAGGATATTACTACGATACTTTTGTGATGTCAATTTCCTGGTGTTTTAGTAGAATATAATAGAATGGTTCTCTGCAAGAAGCAAAATAGTATGATATAGTTGCTAAGACTCAAGGTCTCTTTAGATAACAGACAATGAATAAGCTATGTATTTAGACAATTGCTTGTATTGGGAAAAGACACGTCCCTAAAGTCACGCCACTAATATGTCCTGCCCCTAAATCACGCCTCTAATCAATGCTACGCCCAAGACACACCTAGTATACGCCTATGTTACGCCTCTAACCAATATCTTTTTTTTTCTGTATAAAAGTCATTACCCTATGAGTAATAAATTGAGACAAAGGATTTGAAACCTGGCATGCGTTACGTTTCATTTCGTTCGTCTTCCAGGCCTGATAAGGTTCATCAAAATCGAAGATAACAGTTGCAGGGCGTGAAAGCTTCCCGGAAAGTCTGCTGCAAAATGGTGGAGATTGAGTATCCAGTCACAAGGCTTCAGTGTACCTGGCAGAGGAAAGGTTCTTCTCGGTTCTGAAGCATAGGTGAGGTCTTCCTTCACTACCTAAAACGGATACACCAACAAACAGAAAAGAGAACCTCCTCCCATGCGTTTCAATTGAAATGGTCTTTCTCAAGGCGCGTAAACCGACTGGAGAGACGTCCTAGCGCCGGCGTAAGTGTCCTTCCCTTTACATTAAAGTGTAAGCTCTTCGGGGCAGGGACTCTTCCTTAATGTTACTTTAATGCCTAAAGCACTTATTCCCATGATCTGTTATTTATATGATCTGTTATTTATTTGATTACCACGTGTATTTAGGGTGACCATTCGTACCGGTTTTACCGGTACAGTCCCGTTTTTTTGAGGCCTGTACCGGTTTAAGTGGAAACGGTGGGTTGGTCAGCGCACGGGTTTTTTGCTCACAAGATGAAAAGAGAGGATAAAGAACACGTGATTAGTGTTTAATTAGCCAAACAGTACATTAAGCAGTAATAGAGGGTTGTCTACTACAGTTTTTAATAATAAAATGCTTGAATAAAAACCTTGAATGAAAACTTTTCATATGTTTAAAAATGGTGTTTTGTGATTAATTAAAATAATCTAAGGTGGGGGTAGTGGGATAAAAAAGAGGGGGTAAGAGCGGGTGATTGAAGGGCTTTAATATAGCCTGCTGTCTGATAGGGGTAGTAGTGCTGATTAGCAGAATATGGGGGGCAGTCTTATTTTATCAAAATGCTGCCAGAAGCAATGATTCGCTTCCTCCCCCTCCCAATGGAGGCAGTATGCAAGTGACTTATCTCCCGGGTGCCCAATTCAGAAGAAAAAAGGGCCGAACACGGTGAATAAGTAAAATAGAGTTTATTAAGTGCAAAAAAACGGCAAACAAGAATAACACTCACGATACAGCTTGGGCAACAGCCCAGCTTCAGCCCGATCGTCCGTTCACGCTCCTCCGACCGCTGTGCTTCCCGTGATCGCGTCCGATGGCGGGACCGGAAGGGGAGGGCTTACCGGATGTCAGCAGGCTGGCTAGGTCCTTCAGGCAATGGGCTCCGGCAGGGAACTACGCGTTTCGCAGTGATGCTTCGTCAGGTTCCTGCCGGATGCCCTGTGTCTTCCCTTCTTATAGGCTAGAAACCTAGTTAATTGGTTGATTGCAATTAATTAGTGTTTCATAAAATTACATGTTTAAAACGACCTTTTCTTCAATAGTGGGTAAAATACTTGTTGTACATTGACTGTAAAGAGCACCTCCGCTACCACCTCCTATTACCCCCCCCTTGCTGGGACCCGGGACAGAAGGGGGACACTCACGCGCACAGAGGAAGCCGGGAAGACACGTGTGCTCTGCACAAAGCGGAAGTCCCGCCCCCGGCTTCCTCTGACCTGCCTGCAACCAATCCCCTGCGGGCCGGCCGGCATTCTAAGTCCCGCCCCTGGCATCATCATTCATCCAATCCCCTGCGGGCCGGCCGGCATTCTAAGTCCCGCCCCCGGCATCATCATTCATCCAATCCCCTGCGGGCCGGCCGGCATTCTAAGTCCCGCCCCTGGCATCATCATTCATCCAATCCCCTGCGGGCCGGCCGGCATTCTAAGTCCCGCCCCCGGCATCATCATTCATCCAATCCCCTGCGGGCCGGCCGGCATTCTAAGTCCCGCCCCTGGCATCATCATTCATCCAATCCCCTGCGGGCCGGCCGGCATTCTAAGTCCCGCCCCTGGCATCATCATTCATCCAATCCCCTGCGGGCCGGCCGGCATTCTAAGTCCCGCCCCCGGCATTCTCCATCATTCAGTCCCCCGGCAGCATTCACACATAGACAATACTTACCGGCCGCCGCATTCTCCTCACCGCCGCTGCACCGCAATACCGGGACCAGGGACAAAAACCGGGACAAAAACCGGGACAGACTTAAACCGGTACAGAAAGAATAGAGGCTGGGGCGCTCCCTTGCTTTTTAGGCTTGTGATGCAGCCTGTTTTGTGATGTGTAACCAACGAAAGGGTAGTGTATACTAGCCCTTTGTTGTTTTCTGCAGCTGGACCTGTAGAGAAGATAAAGCCCGAAATCTTCCTAGAATTGCTCTTTGTAGCCACGGCTCTCCCAGCATTGCCCCCCCCGGCGCTCCCACCATTACCCCCCCGGCGCTCCCAGCATTGTCCCCCTCGGCTCTCCCAGCATTGCCCCCCCCGGCGCTCCCACCATTGCCCCCCCCGGCGCTCCCACCATTGCCCCCCCCCCCCGGCGCTCCCACCATTGCCCCCCCCGGCGCTCCCACCATTGCCCCCCCCGCCGCTCCCACCATTGCCCCCCCCGCCGCTCCCACCATTGCCCCCCCGGCGCTCACAGCTTTGCCCCCCCGGCGCTCACAGCTTTGCCCCCCCGGCGCTCACTTCCCCCCATCCCCTTGGTGTGGGAGATGGGCTCGGGGGCGGGCAGTGGTTGCTGCGCGGTCGCGGGCGGTGTAGTGGGAGTCGGGGTGTATCTGTGTGTGTGTATCAGTGTGTGTGTGTGTGTGTATGTGTATCAGTGTGTGTGTATCAGTGGGTGTGTGTGTGTATCAGTGGGTGTGTGTGTGTATCAGTGGGTGTGTGTGTGTATCGGTGTGTGGGTGTGGGTGTGTGTGTGTGTGTGTGTGTGTGTATCAGTGGGGGTGTGTGTGTGTGTGTATCAGTGTGGGTGGGGGTGTATCAGTGGGGGAGTGTGTGTGTATCAGTGGGGGAGTGTGTGTGTATCAGTGGGGGAGTGTGTGTATCAGTGTGGGGGGGGTGTGTATCAGTGTGGGGGTGGATCAGTGGGGGGGTGTGTGTGTATCAGTGGGGGTGGGGGGGTGTATCAGTGGGGGGGGGTGTATCAGTATCAGTGTGTGTGTGTGTGTGTGTATCAGTATCAGTGTGTGTGTATCAGTGGGTGTGTGTCTCTCTCCCTCCCTCTCTCTCCCCCACCCTGTCTCCCTCCTTCCCTCCCACCCTGTCTCCCTCCTTTGTACCACCTTGTACCTTTGCCCCCCCACGGCGCTCCCAGCATTGCCCCCCCCCCGGCGCTCCCACCATTGCCCCCCCGGCGCTCCCACCATTGCCCCCCCGGCGCTCCCACCATTGCCCATCGGCGCTCACAGCTTTGCCCCCCCGGCGCTCACAGCTTTGCCCCCCGGCGCTCACTTCCCCCCGTCCCCTTGGTGTGGGAGATGGGCTCGGGGGCGGGCAGTGGTTGCTGCGCGGTCGCGGGCGGTGCAAGGGGAGGCGGGGTGTATCTGTGTGTGTGTGTATCAGTGTGTATCAGTGTGTGTGTATCTGTGTATCAGTGGGTGTGTGTGTGTATCAGTGTGGGTGTGTGTATCAGTGGGGGTGTGTGTATCAGTGGGGGTGTGTGTATCAGTGTGTGTGTGTGTGTATCAGTGTGTGTGTGTGTGTGTGTATCAGTGTGTGTGTGTGTGTGTGTCAGTATCAGTGTGTGTGTGTGTATCAGTGGGTGTGTGTGGGTGTATCAGTGGGTGTGTGTGTGTGTATCAGTGGGTGTGTGTGTGTATCAGTGGGGGGGGGGGTGTGTGTATCAGTGGGGGGGGTGTGTGTATCAGTGGGGGGTGTGTGTGTATCAGTGGGGGGGGGTGTGTGTGTATCAGTGGAGGAGTGTGTGTGTATCAGTGGGGGAGTGTGTGTATATCAGTGGGGGGGTGTGTATCAGTGTGGGGGGGGTGTATCAGTGTGGGGGGGGTGTATCAGTGTGGGGGGGGGGGTGTATCAGTGGGGGTGTGTGTGTGTGTATCAGTGGGGGTGTGTGTGTGTATCAGTGGGGGTGTGTGTGTGTGTGTATCAGTGTGTGTGTGTCAGTATCAGTGTGTGTGTGTATCAGTGGGGGTGTGTGCATCAGAGTGTGTGTGTGTGTGTCAGTGGGTGTGTGTCTCTCTCCCCCACCCGGTCTCCCACCCGGTCTCCCTCCTTGTCTCCCACCCGGTCTCCCTCCTTGTCTCCCTCCTTGTCTCCCTCCTTGTCTCCCACCCTGTCTCCCACCCTGTCTCCCACCCTGTCTCCCTCCCTCCCTGTCTCGCCCTCCCTGTCTCGCCCTCCCTGTCTCGCCCTCCCTGTCTCGCCCTCCCTGTCTCGCCCTCCCTGTCTCCCTCACCCTCTCTCCCTCACCCTCCCTCCCTGTCTCCCTCACCCTCTGTCTTATCTTAACTGCCGTATACCTACACCGAAGTAACCTACTCTGCTTTCTTCCAGATCTGACTCAAATTTCATGCGGGAGACATCGGAAGACAGGTAGGGAACACCTCCCCTCCAGTATAGTACCTTGAGGGACTGCGGATCAGGTAAGATCCCAGGCGGGATTGCTGCTTTTAGAAATTGTGAAGAGGGGGCGTCCTGACACTGGTTAATGGGTACAGAATCATTCACATCTGGGTTTTTTTTTGTTCGATTGAGGTGTACACACACACACACACACACACACACACACACTCTCTCTCTAATGGTAGTAAAGTATAAGTGTACTACAATAAATAAACTGATCTATATATATATATATATATATATTAAAAAAAAATATGTGTCCCGGTTTTTCATTTTCAAAATCTGGTCACCCTACGTGTATTACTACTGTGAAGCGCTATGTACCTTAATGGCGCTATATAAATAAAGACATACAATACAATACAATTGCTGGCGCTTACGCCGTCGTCCTTAATTTTTGGGGCCTTGCTCTCCCGCGCTGCCTCCTGCTTTGTACCGCTTGGCCTAGCCTTAAGTGACCGGTTAATCACATACCGGTTTTGTGAAATTGCGCTGCGCTCTCAGACGCTGAAATGTCGCTGTCACTATCTGAGTCGCTATTACCCGTACTAGACTAGGATTTATTTCCTTACCTGGAATCTCGTTGCTCGGGTTAGTACCCTGCGCTGACCTGGCCTGAAGCGCGGCGACTGGCCTCGGCGTCTGTCCCCCTCCTCGCCATGCGTCGGTGAAGGTGAGTAGGGGTCCTGGTCCCCATTCCATGCGTGCAATGACCAGTCATTGGCCGTCGCTTCCTGCGAAAACTGACAGGACCCCATGCAGGATCCCGGGGCTGGGTCGCCTTAAATCCTCTCCCCCCACCCCCGCCGGTGACAGAGCAGAACGCCCATCTGTTAATCTGCCCGACACAGCGTGGCCCATGGGTGGGAGGGGCAGGGGCCCCACGGTGGCTGGGGTAGTTATACACCAGACCGCCCGCGCCCCTGCCAGCTGGAGGTAAGTAGGTGGGGTGGTTGGGTATGGCCTGTGGCGGTATGTAGTATGTTGGTGTTTCACGGTAGTTACCCCGCTCACAGTCTGCCCTGTACTGTGAGGGGTAAGGGAGTAACCCCGCTCACAGTCTGTCCTGTACTGTGAGGGGTAAGGGTGTAACCCCGCTCACAGTCTGTCCTGTACTGTGAGGGGTAAGGGTGTAACCCCGCTCACAGTCTGTCCTGTACTGTGAGGGGTAAGGGTGTAACCCCGCTCACAGTCTGTCCTGTACTGTGAGGGGTAAGGGTGTAACCCCGCTCACAGTCTGTCCTGTACTGTGAGGGGTAAGGCTGTAACCCCGCTCACAGTCTGTCCTGTACTGTGAGGGGTAAGGGAGTAACCCCGCTCACAGTCTGTCCTGTGAGGGGTAAGGGTGTAACCCCGCTCACAGTCTGTCCTGTACTGTGAGGGGTAAGGGAGTAACCCCGCTCACAGTCTGTCCTGTACTGTGAGGGGTAAGGGTGTAACCCCGCTCACAGTCTGTCCTGTACTGTGAGGGGTAAGGGTGTAACCCCGCTCACAGTCTGTCCTGTACTGTGAGGGGTAAGGGTGTAACCCCGCTCACAGTCTGTCCTGTACTGCGAGGGGTAAGGGAGTAACCCCGCTCACAGTCTGTCCTGTACTGCGAGGGGTAAGGGAGTAACCCCGCTCACAGTCTGTCCTGTACTGCGAGGGGTAAGGGAGTAACCCCGCTCACAGTCTGTCCTGTACTGCGAGGGGTAAGGGTGTAACCCCGCTCACAGTCTGTCCTGTACTGCGAGGGGTAAGGGAGTAACCCCGCTCACAGTCTGTACTGTACTGCGAGGGGTAAGGGTGTAACCCCGCTCACAGTCTGTCCTGTACTGCGAGGGGTAAGGGAGTAACCCCGCTCACAGTCTGTCCTGAACTGCGAGGGGTAAGGGTGTAACCCCGCGAGGGGTAAGGGAGTAACCCCGCTCACAGTCTGTCCTGTACTGTGAGGGGTAAGGGTGTAACCCCGCTCACAGTCTGTCCTGTACTGTGAGGGGTAAGGGTGTAACCCCGCTCACAGTCTGTCCTGTACTGTGAGGGGTAAGGGTGTAACCCCGCTCACAGTCTGTCCTGTAGTGCGAGGGGTAAGAGTGTAACCCCGCTCACAGTCTGCCCTGTACTGCGAGGGGTAAGGGCGTAACCCCGCTCACAGTCTGCCCTGTACTGCGAGGGGTAAGGGTGTAACCCCGCTCACAGTCTGTCCTGTACTGCGAGGGGTAAGGGAGTAACCCCGCTCACAGTCTGTCCTGTACTGCGAGGGGTAAGGGTGTAACCCCGCTCACAGTCTGTCCTGTAGTGTGAGGGGTAAGGGTGTAACCCCGCTCACAGTCTGTCCTGTACTGCGAGGGGTAAGGGTGTAACCCCGCTCACAGTCTGTCCTGTACTGCGAGGGGTAAGGGAGTAACCCCGCTCACAGTCTGTCCTGTACTGCGAGGGGTAAGGGAGTAACCCCGCTCACAGTCTGTCCTGTAGTGCGAGGGGTAAGAGTGTAACCCCGCTCACAGTCTGCCCTGTACTGCGAGGGGTAAGGGTGTAACCCCGCTCACGGTCTGTCCTGTAGTGCGAGGGGTAAGAGTGTAACCCCGCTCACAGTCTGTCCTGTACTGCGAGGGGTAAGGGTGTAACCCCGCTCACGGTCTGTCCTGTAGTGCGAGGGGTAAGAGTGTAACCCCGCTCACAGTCTGTCCTGTACTGTGAGGGGTAAGGCTGTAACCCCGCTCACAGTCTGTCCTGTACTGTGAGGGGTAAGGGAGTAACCCCGCTCACAGTCTGTCCTGTGAGGGGTAAGGGAGTAACCCCGCTCACAGTCTGTCCTGTACTTGAGAACTTGAGGTCGCCCTGCAGTACCGCTAGGGGCCTCATGGTGGCGCTGCTGCAGAGGAGGGCCAAGGTAACAGCCTGCCTCTGCAGACCTGCCTGTGACCTCCTGTCTCTTTAATAAACATGGGGAGGGAGCCTGGGAGCCCGCGCGGGGGAAGAGCGCCCCTCCCTCCCCTGCTGCAGCACACCGGAGGGAGGCGAGCCATGGCGCCGAGGAGCCAGCAGCACCGCACGCAGGTCGGAGGGGTGAGGAGGCTGTGTGGTGGGAGCCGGCGCGTGGCCACCCCCAGCAGAGGGGTAAGCGGCCTGTTGCAGTGGGAGCCGACAGTTGCGCTCCCCGGCCGGCGCACGCGGTGCCCGATAGCCCCCGCGGTCGGGAGAGATGGTAGGGGGGGACCTGGGCATCGGGCGCCCTGCTCGGCGCGCGGCCGTCACCTGCAGAGTGGTGAGCGGGCTGGCGGCGCTGGGGCTGGCGGCGGCAGCACAGGAGCGACCCCCGCCCCCTCCCCGCCGGGACCGCGCTTGGGCAGAGGGAGTAGGGCGCGTGTGGCGGGGCCTCGCCGAAGCGCGAACCGGGAGGGGGGACAGGGCCTGGGAGCAGGGGAAGGAGGGGTGCGGGAATAGAGGCCGGGAGGCCCCGTGGCCCGGCGGGGGAATCAGTAGTGAGGCGGAGGGACCTTGCAGGGGAAAAAGCAGAGGGGTGGGGGGCATAAGGCTGGAGGGGGCCCCAGGGTGGGCGCGGGAGCGTGGTGTGCCTGCACTTGCCGGGGGAGCTGGGAGGGCTGTGGGATGGGGAATGGGGATCCCTACCTGCACCTCAGCGCTGGGATCTGCGCGGGGCAGGGACACTTACCGGCTCCTCCGGTGCCGCAGCATCAGCAGGCTCCTCCGGCTCATGGGTGAGGCTGGCAGGACTCGGGGTCTTCATACAGCGGGGGGCTGCTGTAGTCACTGCGGCCTTCCCTCGCGGTCTTGAAATGGCAGCTCAGCAGCAGCCAGCGTTCCTGCAAGGTAAGGGAGAAAATTCCGTTAGCTCTGTCTCTCTCCCCTGGGGCCCCACTCTTTATACCCTCTCCCCCCTCCCCCTGCATGGGAGGGGACAAGCAGCCTTCCCACTCCGTGTGGGAAGGGGGAGGGGGGTTAGCCGACACCCCCCCCCTACCAGCTCTCGCCAATCAGGACGTCGCAGCCCTTAAGGAGCCTACGACCCCATGCTGGGGCCTCTGCCTCTTCAGCGACACTGCGGGTGTGTAACTAACAAGCAGCGATACTGCGGGTGCGTAACTAACAAGCAGCGTTACTGCGGGTGCGTAACTAACAAGCAGCGATACTGCGGGTGCGTAACTAACAAGCAGCGTTACTGCGGGTGTGTAACTAACAAGCAGCGTTACTGCGGGTGTAATCAAAGATACCTCCCCCCCAGAGACCACTCACGCTTGCCCGTGTGAGTGCACGCAGTATATCTCTGCACTTTTTGATTTATATACAACCGTGTACTTCATAAGTATATTCTGCTTTATCCCTGACGTGTTTATTTTTATCTCATTTCACTCCGAGGACGACATTACAAGCTATCCCTACAGAGAAGACCAGAAAAGTTCCACTTCAGACCAGCGGAGAAGTAAAGTACAAGCGGAAGAAACACAGAAGATACAACAGCAAAAGTAAAGATACCTTGATGTGAAAGCATTTACACAAGGCCGTGTAAGTGTGTATGTTATTTTTACACTGTATTTCACATCACTGTTATTAACCACTTTAGTATCGATATATTTGTTTAGTTCCTCAACCTGTGCTCCCCCATTTTTGTTTGTTTTTGTGTAACTAACAAGCTGCGACACTGCGGGCGTGTAACTAACAAGCAGCGACACTGCGGTGTGTAACTAACAAGCTGCGACACTGCGGGCGTGTAACTAACAAGCAGCGTTACTGCGGGTGTGTGACTGACAAGCAGCGTTACTGCGGGTGTGTGACTAACAAGCAGCGTTACTGCGGGTGTGTGACTAACAAGCAGCGTTACTGCGGGTGTGTGACTAACAAGCAGCGTTACTGCGGGTGTGTGACTAACAAGCAGCGTTACTGCGGGTGTGTGACTAACAAGCAGCGTTACTGCGGGTGTGTGACTAACAAGCAGCGTTACTGCGGGTGAGTGACTAACAAGCAGCGTTACTGCGGGTGAGTAACTAACAAGCAGCGTTACTGCGGGTGCGTGACTAATAAGCAGCGTTACTGCGGGTGCGTAACTAACAAGCAGCGATACTGCGGGTGTGTAACTAACAAGCAGTGATACTGCGGGTGTGTAATTAACAAGCAGCGATACTGCGGGTGTGTAACTAACAAGCAGCGACACTGCGGGTGTGTAACTGACAAGCAGCGATACTGCGGGTGTGTAACTGACAAGCAGCGTTACTGCGGGTGTGTAACTGACAAGCAGCGATACTGCGGGTGTGTAACTGACAAGCAGCGATACTGCGGGTGTGTAACTGACAAGCAGCGTTCCTGCGGGTGTGTAACTGACAAGCAGCGACACTGCGGGTGTGTAACTGACAAGCAGCGTTACTGCGGGTGTGTGACTGACAAGCAGCGTTACTGCGGGTGTGTGACTAACAAGCAGCGTTACTGCGGGTGTGTGACTAACAAGCAGCGTTACTGCGGGTGTGTGACTAACAAGCAGCGTTACTGCGGATGTGTGACTAACAAGCAGCGACACTGCGGTGTGTAACTAACAAGCTGCGACACTGCGGGCGTGTAACTAACAAGCAGCGTTACTGCGGGTGTGTAACTGACAAGCAGCGACACTGCGGTGTGTAACTAACAAGCAGCGTTACTGCGGGTGTGTGACTAACAAGCAGCGTTACTGCGGGTGTGTGACTAACAAGCAGCGTTACTGCGGGTGTGTGACTAACAAGCAGCGTTACTGCGGGTGTGTGACTAACAAGCAGCGTTACTGCGGGTGAGTGACTAACAAGCAGCGTTACTGCGGGTGAGTAACTAACAAGCAGCGTTACTGCGGGTGAGTGACTAACAAGCAGCGTTACTGCGGGTGCGTGACTAATAAGCAGCGTTACTGCGGGTGCGTAACTAACAAGCAGCGATACTGCGGGTGTGTAACTAACAAGCAGTGATACTGCGGGTGTGTAATTAACAAGCAGCGATACTGCGGGTGTGTAACTAACAAGCAGCGACACTGCGGGTGTGTAACTAACAAGCAGCGATACTGCGGGTGTGTAACTGACAAGCAGCGTTACTGCGGGTGTGTAACTGACAAGCAGCGATACTGCGGGTGTGTAACTGACAAGCAGCGATACTGCGGGTGTGTAACTGACAAGCAGCGTTCCTGCGGGTGTGTAACTGACAAGCAGCGACACTGCGGGTGTGTAACTAACAAGCAGCGATACTGCGGGTGCGTAACTAACAAGCAGCGACACTGCGGGTGCGTAACTGACAAGCAGCGACACTGCGGGTGTGTAACTGACAAGCAGCGACACTGCGGGTGTGTAACTGACAAGCAGCGATACTGCGGGTGTGTAACTGACAAGCAGCGTTACTGCGGGTGTGTAACTGACAAGCAGCGTTACTGCGGGTGTGTAACTGACAAGCAGCGATACTGCGGGTGTGTAACTGACAAGCAGCGATACTGCGGGTGTGTAACTGACAAGCAGCGTTACTGCGGGTGTGTAACTGACAAGCAGCGATATTGCGGGTGTGTAACTGACAAGCAGCGATACTGCGGGTGTGTAACTGACAAGCAGCGATACTGCGGGTGTGTAACTGACAAGCAGCGACACTGCGGGTGTGTAACTAACAAGCAGCGATACTGCGGGCGCGTAACTAACAAGCAGCGTTACTGCGGGCGCGTAACTAACAAGCAGCGTTATTGCGGGTGCGTAACTAACAAGCAGCGTTATTGCGGGTGCGTAACTAACAAGCAGCGTTCTGCGGGTGCGTAACTAACAAGCAGCGTTACTGCGGGTGCGTAACTAACAAGCAGCGTTACTGCGGGTGCGTAACTAACAAGCAGCGTTACTGCGGGTGTGTAACCAACAAGCAGCGTTACTGCGAGTGCGTAACTAACAAGCAGCGTTACTGCGGGTGTAATCAAAGATACCTCCCCCCCAGAGACCACTCACGCTTGCCCGTGTGAGTGCACGCAGTATATCTCTGCACTTTTTGATTTAAATACAACCGTCTACTTCATAAGTATATTCTGCTTTATCCCTGACGTGTTTGTTTTTATCTCATTTCACTCCGAGGACGACATTACAAGCTATCCCTACAGAGAAGACCAGAAAAGTTCCACTTCAGACCAGCGGAGAAGTAAAGTACAAGCGGAAGAAACACAGAAGATACAACAGCAAAAGTAAAGATACCTTGATGTGAAAGCATTTACACAAGGCCGTGTAAGTGTTTATGTTATTTTTACACTGTATTTCACATCACAGTTATTAACCACTTTAGTATCGATATATTTGTTTAGTTCCTCAACCTGTGCTCCCCCATTTTTGTTTGTTTTTGTGTAACTAACAAGCTGCGATACTGCGGGTGTGTAACTAACAAGCAGCGACACTGCGGGTGTGTAACTAACAAGCAGCGACACTGCGGGTGTGTAACTAACAAGCTGCGACACTGCGGGTGTGTAACTAACAAGCAGCGACACTGCGGGCGCGTAACTAACAAGCAGCGACACTGCGGGCGTGTAACTAACAAGCAGCGATACTGCGGGTGTGTAACTAACAAGCAGCGATACTGCGGGTGTGTAACTAACAAGCAGCGATACTGCGGGTGTGTAACTAACAAGCAGCGTTACTGCGGGTGCGTAACTAACAAGCATCGATACTGCGGGTGCGTAACTAACAAGCAGCGACACTGCGGGTGCGTAACTAACAAGCAGTGTTACTGCGGGTGTGTGACTAACAAGCAGCGTTACTGCGGGTGAGTGACTAACAAGCAGCGTTACTGCGGGTGAGTAACTAACAAGCAGCGTTACTGCGGGTGTGTGACTAACAAGCAGCGTTACTGCGGGTGCGTAACTAACAAGCAGCGATTCTGCGGGTGTGTAACTAACAAGCAGCGATACTGCGGGTGTGTAACTGACAAGCAGCGATACTGCGGGTGTGTAACTGACAAGCAGCGTTACTGCGGGTGTGTAACTGACAAGCAGCGTTACTGCGGGTGTGTAACTGACAAGCAGCGTTACTGCGGGTGTGTAACTGACAAGCAGCGATACTGCGGGTGTGTAACTGACAAGCAGCGTTACTGCGGGTGTGTGACTAACAAGCAGCGTTACTGCGGGTGTGTGACTAACAAGCAGCGTTACTGCGGGTGTGTGACTAACAAGCAGCGTTACTGCGGGTGTGTGACTAACAAGCAGCGTTACTGCGGGTGAGTGACTAACAAGCAGCGTTACTGCGGGTGCGTAACTAACAAGCAGCGTTACTGCGGGTGTGTAACTAACAAGCAGCGACACTGCGGGCGTGTAACTAACAAGCAGCGACACTGCGGGTGTGTAACTAACAAGCAGCGTTACTGCGGGTGTAATCAAAGATACCTCCCCCCCAGAGACCACTCACGCTTGCCCGTGTGAGTGCACGCAGTATATCTCTGCACTTTTTGATTTATATACAACCGTGTACTTCATAAGTATATTCTGCTTTATCCCTGACGTGTTTATTTTTATCTCATTTCACTCCGAGGACGACATTACAAGCTATCCCTACAGAGAAGACCAGAAAAGTTCCACTTCAGACCAGCGGAGAAGTAAAGTACAAGCGGAAGAAACACAGAAGATACAACAGCAAAAGTAAAGATACCTTGATGTGAAAGCATTTACACAAGGCCGTGTAAGTGTTTATGTTATTTTTACACTGTATTTCACATCACAGTTATTAACCACTTTAGTATCGATATATTTGTTTAGTTCCTCAACCTGTGCTCCCCCATTTTTGTTTGTTTTTGTGTAACTAACAAGCTGCGATACTGCGGGTGTGTAACTAACAAGCAGCGACACTGCGGGTGTGTAACTAACAAGCAGCGACACTGCGGGTGTGTAACTAACAAGCTGCGACACTGCGGGTGTGTAACTAACAAGCAGCGACACTGCGGGCGCGTAACTAACAAGCAGCGACACTGCGGGCGTGTAACTAACAAGCAGCGATACTGCGGGTGTGTAACTAACAAGCAGCGATACTGCGGGTGTGTAACTAACAAGCAGCGATACTGCGGGTGTGTAACTAACAAGCAGCGTTACTGCGGGTGCGTAACTAACAAGCATCGATACTGCGGGTGTGTAACTAACAAGCAGCGACACTGCGGGTGCGTAACTAACAAGCAGTGTTACTGCGGGTGTGTGACTAACAAGCAGCGTTACTGCGGGTGAGTGACTAACAAGCAGCGTTACTGCGGGTGAGTAACTAACAAGCAGCGTTACTGCGGGTGTGTGACTAACAAGCAGCGTTACTGCGGGTGCGTAACTAACAAGCAGCGATTCTGCGGGTGTGTAACTAACAAGCAGCGATACTGCGGGTGTGTAACTGACAAGCTGCGACACTGCGGGCGTGTAACTAACAAGCAGCGACACTGCGGGTGTGTAACTAACAAGCAGCGACACTGCGGGTGCGTAACTGCGGGTGCGTAACTAACAAGCAGCGACACTGCGTGTGTGTAACTAACAAGCAGCGTTACTGCGGGTGCGTAACTAACAAGCAGCGACACTGCGGGTGCGTAACTAACAAGCAGCGACACTGCGGGTGTGTAACTAACAAGCAGCGTTACTGCTGGTGTGTAACTAACAAGCAGCGTTACTGCGTGTGTGTAACTAACAAGCAGCGTTACTGCGGGCGTGTGACTAACAAGCAGCGACACTGCGGGTGCGTAACTAACAAGCAGCGTTACTGCGGGTGCGTAACTAACAAGCAGCGACACTGCGGGTGCGTAACTAACAAGCAGCGATACGGCGGGTGTGTAACTAACAAGCAGCGACACTGCGGGTGTGTAACTAACAAGCAGCGTTCCTGCGGGTGTGTAACTAACAAGCAGCGTTCCTGCGGGTGCGTAACTAACAAGCAGCGTTAGTGCGGGTGTGTAACTAACAAGCAGCGTTAGTGCGGGTGCGTAACTAACAAGCAGCGTTAGTGCGGGTGCGTAACTAACAAGCAGCGATACTGCGGGTGTGTAACTAAAAAGCAGCGACACTGCGGGTGTGTAACTAACAAGCAGCGTTCCTGCGGGTGTGTAACTAACAAGCAGCGACACTGCGGGTGTGTAACTAACAAGCAGCGATACTGCGGGTGTGTAACTAACAAGCAGCGATACTGCGGGTGTGTAACTAACAAGCAGCGATACTGCGGGTGCGTAACTAACAAGCAGCGATATTGCGGGTGCGTAACTAACATGCAGCGATATTGCGGGTGTGTAACTAACAAGCAGCGATACTGCGGGTGCGTAACTAACAAGCAGCGTTACTGCGGGTGCGTAACTAACAAGCAGCGACACTGCGGGTGCGTAACTAACAAGCAGCGACACTGCGGGTGTGTAACTAACAAGCTGCGACACTGCGGGCGTGTAACTAACAAGCAGCGTTATTGCAGGTGCGTAACTAACAAGCAGCGTTATTGCGGGTGCGTAACTAACAAGCAGCGTTCTGCGGGTGCGTAACTAACAAGCAGCGTTACTGCGGGTGCGTAACTAACAAGCAGCGTTACTGCGGGTGCGTAACTAACAAGCAGCGTTACTGCGGGTGTGTAACCAACAAGCAGCGTTACTGCGGGTGTGTAACTAACAAGTAGCGATACTGCGGGTGTAATCAAAGATACCTCCCCCCCAGAGACCACTCACGCTTGCCCGTGTGAGTGCACGCAGTATATCTCTGCACTTTTTGATTTAAATACAACCGTCTACTTCATAAGTATATTCTGCTTTATCCCTGACGTGTTTGTTTTTATCTCATTTCACTCCGAGGACGACATTACAAGCTATCCCTACAGAGAAGACCAGAAAAGTTCCACTTCAGACCAGCGGAGAAGTAAAGTACAAGCGGAAGAAACACAGAAGATACAACAGCAAAAGTAAAGATACCTTGATGTGAAAGCATTTACACAAGGCCGTGTAAGTGTTTATGTTATTTTTACACTGTATTTCACATCACAGTTATTAACCACTTTAGTATCGATATATTTGTTTAGTTCCTCAACCTGTGCTCCCCCATTTTTGTTTGTTTTTGTGTAACTAACAAGCTGCGATACTGCGGGTGTGTAAATAACAAGCAGCGACACTGCGGGTGTGTAACTAACAAGCTGCGACACTGCGGGCGTGTAACTAACAAGCAGCGACACTGCGGGCGCGTAACTAACAAGCAGCGACACTGCGGGCGTGTAACTAACAAGCAGCGATACTGCGGGTGTGTAACTAACAAGCAGCGATACTGCGGGTGTGTAACTAACAAGCAGCGATACTGCGGGTGTGTAACTAACAAGCAGCGTTACTGCGGGTGCGTAACTAACAAGCATCGATACTGCGGGTGTGTAACTAACAAGCAGCGACACTGCGGGTGCCTAACTAACAAGCAGCGTTACTGCGGGTGTGTAACTAACAAGCAGCGTTACTGCGGGTGTGTGACTAACAAGCAGCGTTACTGCGGGTGTGTGACTAACAAGCAGCGTTACTGCGGGTGTGTGACTAACAAGCAGCGTTACTGCGGGTGTGTGACTAACAAGCAGCGTTACTGCGGGTGTGTGACTAACAAGCAGCGTTACTGCGGGTGTGTGACTAACAAGCAGCGTTACTGCGGGTGTGTGACTAACAAGCAGCGTTACTGCGGGTGTGTGACTAACAAGCAGCGTTACTGCGGGTGTGTGACTAACAAGCAGCGTTACTGCGGGTGAGTGACTAACAAGCAGCGTTACTGCGGGTGAGTAACTAACAAGCAGCGACACTGCGGGTGTGTGACTAACAAGCAGCGTTACTGCGGGTGTGTAACTGACAAGCAGCGATACTGCGGGTGTGTAACTGACAAGCAGCGACACTGCGGGTGCGTAACTAACAAGTAGCGTTACTGCGGGTGTGTAACTAACAAGCAGCGTTACTGCTGGTGTGTAACTAACAAGCAGCGTTACTGCGTGTGTGTAACTAACAAGCAGCGATACTGCGGGTGTGTAACTAACAAGCAGCGACACTGCGGGTGTGTAACTAACAAGCAGCGATACTGCGGGTGTGTAACTAACAAGCAGCGATACTGCGGGTGTGTAACTAACAAGCAGCGATACTGCGGGTGCGTAACTAACAAGCAGCGTTACTGCGGGTGCGTAACTAACAAGCAGCGACACTGCGGGTGCGTAACTAACAAGCAGCGATACGGCGGGTGTGTAACTAACAAGCAGCGACACTGCGGGTGTGTAACTAACAAGCAGCGATACTGCGGGTGTGTAACTAACAAGCAGCGTTACTGCGGGTGTGTAACTAACAAGCAGCGTTACTGCGGGTGCGTAACTAAGAAGCAGCGTTTCTGCGGGTGCGTAACTAACAAGCAGCGTTACTGCGGGTGCGTAACTAACAAGCAGCGACACTGCGGGTGTGTAACTGACAAGCAGCGACACTGCGGGTGTGTAACTGACAAGCAGCGACACTGCGGGTGTGTAACTGACAAGCAGCGACACTGCGGGTGCGTAACTAACAAGCAGCGTTACTGCGGGTGTGTAACTAACAAGCAGCGATACTGCGGGTGCGTAACTAACAAGCAGCGTTACTGCGGGTGCGTAACTGACAAGCAGCGTTACTGCGGGCGTGTAACTAACAAGAAGCGATACTGCGGGCGCGTAACTAACAAGCAGCGTTACTGTGGGTGCGTAACTAACAAGCAGCATTATTGCGGGTGCGTAACTAACAAGCAGCGTTACTGCGGGTGCGTAACTAACAAGCAGCGTTACTGCGGGTGTGTAACTAACAAGCAGCGATACTGCGGGTGTGTAACTAACAAGCAGCGACACTGCGGGTGGGTAACTAACAAGCAGCGTTACTGCGGGCGTGTAAGTTACAAGCAGCGACACTGGGGGTGTGTAACTAACAAGCAGCGACACTGCGGGTGCGTAACTAACAAGCAGCGACACTGCGGGTGCGTAACTAACAAGCAGCGACACTGCGGGTGCGTAACTAACAAGCAGCGTTACTGCGGGTGCGTAACTAACAAGCAGGGACACTGCGGGTGCGTAACTAACAAGCAGGGACACTGCGGGTGCGTAACTAACAAGCAGCATTACTGCGGGTGCGTAACTGACAAGCAGCGTTACTGCGGGTGTGTAACTGACAAGCAGCGTTACTGCGGGCGTGTAACTAACAAGAAGCGATACTGCGGGCGTGTAACTAACAAGCAGCGATACTGCGGGCGCGTAACTAACAAGCAGCGTTACTGTGGGTGCGTAACTAACAAGCAGCATTATTGCGGGTGCGTAACTAACAAGCAGCGTTACTGCGGGTGCGTAACTAACAAGCAGCGTTACTGCGGGTGTGTAACTAACAAGCAGCGATACTGCGGGTGTGTAAATAACAAGCAGCGACACTGCGGGTGGGTAACTAACAAGCAGCGTTACTGCGGGCGTGTAAGTTACAAGCAGCGACACTGGGGGTGTGTAACTAACAAGCAGCGACACTGCGGGTGCGTAACTAACAAGCAGCGACACTGCGGGTGCGTAACTAACAAGCAGCGACACTGCGGGTGCGTAACTAACAAGCAGCGTTACTGCGGGTGTGTAACTAACAAGCAGCGACACTGCGGGCGTGTAACTAACAAGCAGCGACACTGCGGGTGTGTAACTAACAAGCAGCGACACTGCGGGTGTAATCAAAGATACCTCCCCCCCAGAGACCACTCACGCTTGCCCGTGTGAGTGCACGCAGTATATCTCTGCACTTTTTGATTTTTATACAACCGTCTACTTCATAAGTATATTCTGCTTTATCCCTGACGTGTTTGTTTTTATCTCATTTCACTCCGAGGACGACATTACAAGCTATCCCTACAGAGAAGACCAGAAAAGTTCCACTTCAGACCAGCGGAGAAGTAAAGTACAAGCGGAAGAAACACAGAAGATACAACAGCAAAAGTAAAGATACCTTGATGTGAAAGCATTTACACAAGGCCGTGTAAGTGTTTATGTTATTTTTACACTGTATTTCACATCACAGTTATTAACCACTTTAGTATCGATATATTTGTTTAGTTCCTCAACCTGTGCTCCCCCATTTTTGTTTGTTTTTGTGTAACTAACAAGCTGCGACACTGCGGGCGTGTAACTAACAAGCAGCGACACTGCGGGTGTGTAACTAACAAGCTGCGACACTGCGGGCGTGTAACTAACAAGCAGCGACACTGCGGGTGTGTAACTAACAAGCAGCGACACTGCGGGTGCGTAACTGCGGGTGCGTAACTAACAAGCAGCGACACTGCGGGTGCGTAACTAACAAGCAGCGACACTGCGGGTGCGTAACTAACAAGCAGCGACACTGCGGGTGCGTAACTAACAAGCAGCGTTACTGCGGGTGTGTAACTAACAAGCAGCGACACTGCGGGCGTGTAACTAACAAGCAGCGACACTGCGGGTGTGTAACTAACAAGCAGCGACACTGCGGGTGCGTAACTAACAAGCAGCGACACTGCGGGTGTGTAACTAACAAGCAGCGTTACTGCTGGTGTGTAACTAACAAGCAGCGTTACTGCTGGTGTGTAACTAACAAGCAGCGTTACTGCGGGTGTGTAACTAACAAGCTGCGACACTGCGGGCGTGTAACTAACAAGCAGCGACACTGCGGGCGCGTAACTAACAAGCAGCGACACTGCGGGCGTGTAACTAACAAGCAGCGATACTGCGGGTGTGTAACTAACAAGCAGCGATACTGCGGGTGTGTAACTAACAAGCAGCGATACTGCGGGTGTGTAACTAACAAGCAGCGTTACTGCGGGTGCGTAACTAACAAGCAGCGATACTGCGGGTGTGTAACTAACAAGCAGCGACACTGCGGGTGCGTAACTAACAAGCAGTGTTACTGCGGGTGTGTAACTAACAAGCAGCGTTACTGCGGGTGTGTAACTAACAAGCAGCGTTACTGCGGGTGTGTAACTGACAAGCAGCGTTACTGCGGGTGTGTAACTGACAAGCAGCGTTACTGCGGGTGTGTAACTGACAAGCAGCGATACTGCGGGTGTGTGACTGACAAGCAGCGTTACTGCGGGTGTGTGACTAACAAGCAGCGTTACTGCGGGTGTGTGACTAACAAGCAGCGTTACTGCGGGTGTGTGACTAACAAGCAGCGTTACTGCGGGTGTGTGACTAACAAGCTGCGACACTGCGGTGTGTAACTAACAAGCTGCGACACTGCGGGCGTGTAACTAACAAGCAGCGTTACTGCGGGTGTGTAACTGACAAGCAGCGATACTGCGGGTGTGTAACTGACAAGCAGCGTTACTGCGGGTGTGTGACTAACAAGCAGCGTTACTGCGGGTGTGTGACTAACAAGCAGCGTTACTGCGGGTGTGTGACTAACAAGCAGCGTTACTGCGGGTGTGTGACTAACAAGCAGCGTTACTGCGGGTGTGTGACTAACAAGCAGCGTTACTGCGGGTGTGTGACTAACAAGCAGCGTTACTGCGGGTGTGTGACTAACAAGCAGCGTTACTGCGGGTGTGTGACTAACAAGCAGCGTTACTGCGGGTGTGTGACTAACAAGCAGCGTTACTGCGGGTGAGTGACTAACAAGCAGCGTTACTGCGGGTGAGTAACTAACAAGCAGCGTTACTGCGGGTGTGTGACTAACAAGCAGCGTTACTGCGGGTGTGTAACTGACAAGCAGCGATACTGCGGGTGTGTAACTGACAAGCAGCGACACTGCGGGTGCGTAACTGCGGGTGCGTAACTAACAAGCAGCGTTACTGCGGGTGTGTAACTAACAAGCAGCGTTACTGCTGGTGTGTAACTAACAAGCAGCGTTACTGCTGGTGTGTAACTAACAAGCAGCGTTACTGCGTGTGTGTAACTAACAAGCAGCGACACTGCGGGTGTGTAACTAACAAGCAGCGACACTGCGGGTGTGTAACTAACAAGCAGCGATACTGCGGGTGTGTAACTAACAAGCAGCGATACTGCGGGTGCGTAACTAACAAGCAGCGTTACTGCGGGTGCGTAACTAACAAGCAGCGACACTGCGGGTGCGTAACTAACAAGCAGCGATACGGCGGGTGTGTAACTAACAAGCAGCGACACTGCGGGTGTGTAACTAACAAGCAGCGATACTGCGGGTGTGTAACTAACAAGCAGCGATACTGCGGGTGTGTAACTAACAAGCAGCGTTACTGCGGGTGCGTAACTAAGAAGCAGCGATACTGCGGGTGTGTAACTAACAAGCAGCGACACTGCGGGTGGGTAACTAACAAGCAGCGTTACTGCGGGCGTGTAAGTTACAAGCAGCGACACTGGGGGTGTGTAACTAACAAGCAGCGACACTGCGGGTGCGTAACTAACAAGCAGCGACACTGCGGGTGTAATCAAAGATACCTCCCCCCCAGAGACCACTCACGCTTGCCCGTGTGAGTGCACGCAGTATATCTCTGCACTTTTTGATTTTTATACAACCGTCTACTTCATAAGTATATTCTGCTTTATCCCTGACGTGTTTGTTTTTATCTCATTTCACTCCGAGGACGACATTACAAGCTATCCCTACAGAGAAGACCAGAAAAGTTCCACTTCAGACCAGCGGAGAAGTAAAGTACAAGCGGAAGAAACACAGAAGATACAACAGCAAAAGTAAAGATACCTTGATGTGAAAGCATTTACACAAGGCCGTGTAAGTGTTTATGTTATTTTTACACTGTATTTCACATCACAGTTATTAACCACTTTAGTATCGATATATTTGTTTAGTTCCTCAACCTGTGCTCCCCCATTTTTGTTTGTTTTTGTGTAACTAACAAGCTGCGACACTGCGGGCGTGTAACTAACAAGCAGCGACACTGCGGGTGTGTAACTAACAAGCTGCGACACTGCGGGCGTGTAACTAACAAGCAGCGACACTGCGGGTGTGTAACTAACAAGCAGCGACACTGCGGGTGCGTAACTGCGGGTGCGTAACTAACAAGCAGCGACACTGCGGGTGCGTAACTAACCAGCAGCGTTACTGCGGGTGTGTAACTAACAAGCAGCGTTACTGCTGGTGTGTAACTAACAAGCAGCGTTACTGCTGGTGTGTAACTAACAAGCAGCGTTACTGCGGGTGTGTAACTAACAAGCAGCGATACTGCGGGTGTGTAACTAACAAGCAGCGACACTGCGGGTGTGTAACTAACAAGCAGCGACACTGGGGGTGTGTAACTAACAATTAGCGTTACTGCGGGTGTGTAACTAACAAGCAGCGATACTGCGGGCGTGTAACTAACAAGCAGCGATACTGCGGGCGCGTAACTAACAAGCAGCGTTACTGTGGGTGCGTAACTAACAAGCAGCGATACTGCGGGTTTGTAACTAACAAGCAGCGATACTGCGGGTGTGTAACTAACAAGCAGCGATACTGCGGGTGTGTAACTAACAAGCAGCGATACTGCGGGTGTGTAACTAACAAGCAGCGATACTGCGGGTGTGTAACTAACAAGCGGCGATACTGCGGGTGTGTAACTAACAAGCAGCGATACTGCAGCGATACTGCGGGTGTGTAACTAACAAGCAGCGACACTGCGGGTGTGTAACTAACAAGCAGCGATACTGCGGGTGTGTAACTAACAAGCAGCGATACTGCGGGTGTGTAACTAACAAGCGGCGATACTGCGGGTGTGTAACTAACAAGCAGCGATACTGCGGGTGTGTAACTAACAAGCGGCGATACTGCGGGTGTGTAACTAACAAGCAGCGATACTGCAGCGATACTGCGGGTGTGTAACTAACAAGCAGCGACACTGCGGGTGTGTAACTAACAAGCAGCGACACTGCGGGCGTGTAACTAACAAGCAGCGACACTGCGGGCATGTAACTAACAAGCAGCGACACTGCGGGCGTGTAACTAACAAGCAGCGACACTGCGGGCGTGTAACTAACAAGCAGCGATACTGCGGGCGTGTAACTAACAAGCAACGATCGTGCGGGTGTGTAACTAACAAGCAGCGTTTCTGCGGGTGCGTAACTAACAAGCAGCGATACTGCGAGTGTGTAACTAACAAGCAGCGTTACTGCGGGTCTGTAACTAACAAGCAGCGATACTGCGGGTGTGTAACTAACAAGCAGCGTTACTGCGGGTGTGTAACTAACAAGCAGCGTTACTGCGGGTGTGTAACTAACAAGCAGCGTTACTGCGGGTGTGTAACTAACAAGCAGCGTTACTGCGGGTGTGTAACTAACAAGCAGCGATACTGCGGGTGCGTAATTAACAAGCAGCGACACTGCGGGTGCGTAACTAAGATGCAGCGTTTCTGCGGGTGCGTAACTAACAAGCAGCGTTACTGCGGGTGCGTAACTAACAAGCAGCGACACTGCGGGTGTGTAACTGACAAGCAGCGACACTGCGGGTGTGTAACTGACAAGCAGCGACACTGCGGGTGTGTAACTGACAAGCAGCGATACTGCGGGTGTGTAACTAACAAGCAGCGACACTGCGGGTGTGTAACTAACAAGCAGCGACACTGCGGGTGCGTAACTAACAAGTAGCGATACTGCGGGTGTGTAACTAAAAACCAGCGATACTGCGGGTGTGTAACTAACAAGCAGCGTTACTGCGGGTGTGTAACTAACAAGCAGCGTTACTGCGGGTGTGTAACTAACAAGCAGCGTTACTGCGGGTGTGTAACTAACAAGCAGCGTTACTGCGGGTGTGTAACTAACAAGCAGCGACACTGCGGGTGCGTAACTAACAAGCAGCGACACTGCGGGTGTGTGACTAACAAGCAGCGACACTGCGGGTGTGTGACTAACAAGCAGCGTTCCTGCGGGTGTGTAACTGACAAGCAGCGATACTGCGGGTGTGTAACTGACAAGCAGCGTTACTGCGGGTGTGTGACTAACAAGCAGCGTTACTGCGGGTGTGTGACTAACAAGCAGCGTTACTGCGGGTGTGTGACTAACAAGCAGCGTTACTGCGGGTGTGTGACTAACAAGCAGCGTTACTGCGGGTGTGTGACTAACAAGCAGCGTTACTGCGGGTGTGTGACTAACAAGCAGCGTTACTGCGGGTGTGTGACTAACAAGCAGCGTTACTGCGGGTGTGTGACTAACAAGCAGCGTTACTGCGGGTGAGTGACTAACAAGCAGCGTTACTGCGGGTGAGTAACTAACAAGCAGCGTTACTGCGGGTGAGTAACTAACAAGCAGCGTTACTGCGGGTGCGTGACTAATAAGCAGCGTTACTGCGGGTGCGTAACTAACAAGCAGCGATACTGCGGGTGTGTAACTAACAAGCAGTGATACTGCGGGTGTGTAATTAACAAGCAGCGATACTGCGGGTGTGTAACTAACAAGCAGCGATACTGCGGGTGTGTAACTGACAAGCAGCGTTACTGCGGGTGTGTAACTGACAAGCAGCGATACTGCGGGTGTGTAACTGACAAGCAGCGATACTGCGGGTGTGTAACTGACAAGCAGCGTTCCTGCGGGTGTGTAACTGACAAGCAGCGTTCCTGCGGGTGTGTAACTGACAAGCAGCGATACTGCGGGTGTGTAACTGACAAGCAGCGTTCCTGCGGGTGTGTAACTGACAAGCAGCGTTACTGCGGGTGTGTAACTGACAAGCAGCGATACTGCGGGTGTGTAACTGACAAGCAGCGATACTGCGGGTGTGTAACTGACAAGCAGCGACACTGCGGGTGTGTAACTAACAAGCAGCGATACTGCGGGCGCGTAACTAACAAGCAGCGTTACTGTGGGCGCGTAACTAACAAGCAGCGTTATTGCGGGTGCGTAACTAACAAGCAGCGATACTGCGGGTGCGTAACTAACAAGTAGCGTTATTGCGGGTGCGTAACTAACAAGCAGCGTTCTGCGGGTGCGTAACTAACAAGTAGCGTTACTGCGGGTGCGTAACTAACAAGCAGCGACACTGCGGGTGTGTAACTAACAAGCAGCGATACTGCGCGTGTGTAACCAACAAGCAGCGACACTGCGGGCGTGTAACTAACAAGCAGCGTTACTGCGGGTGCGTAACTAACAAGCAGCGTTACTGCGGGTGTGTAACTAACAAGCAGCGACACTGCGGGTGTAATCAAAGATACCTCCCCCCCAGAGACCACTCACGCTTGCCCGTGTGAGTGCACGCAGTATATCTCTGCACTTTTTGATTTAAATACAACCGTCTACTTCATAAGTATATTCTGCTTTATCCCTGACGTGTTTGTTTTTATCTCATTTCACTCCGAGGACGACATTACAAGCTATCCCTACAGAGAAGACCAGAAAAGTTCCACTTCAGACCAGCGGAGAAGTAAAGTACAAGCGGAAGAAACACAGAAGATACAACAGCAAAAGTAAAGATACCTTGATGTGAAAGCATTTACACAAGGCCGTGTAAGTGTTTATGTTATTTTTACACTGTATTTCACATCACAGTTATTAACCACTTTAGTATCGATATATTTGTTTAGTTCCTCAACCTGTGCTCCCCCATTTTTGTTTGTTTTTGTGTAACTAACAAGCTGCGATACTGCGGGTGTGTAACTAACAAGCAGCGACACTGCGGGTGTGTAACTAACAAGCAGCGACACTGCGGGTGTGTAACTAACAAGCTGCGACACTGCGGGCGTGTAACTAACAAGCAGCGACACTGCGGGCGCGTAACTAACAAGCAGCGACACTGCGGGTGCGTAACTGCGGGTGCGTAACTAACAAGCAGCGACACTGCGTGTGTGTAACTAACAAGCAGCGTTACTGCGGGTGTGTAACTAACAAGCAGCGATACTGCGGGTGTGTAACTAACAAGCAGCGACACTGCGGGTGCGTAACTAACAAGCAGCGACACTGCGGGTGTGTAACTAACAAGCAGCGTTACTGCTGGTGTGTAACTAACAAGCAGCGTTACTGCGTGTGTGTAACTAACAAGCAGCGTTACTGCGGGTGTGTAACTAACAAGCAGCGATACTGCGGGTGCGTAACTAACAAGCAGCGTTACTGCGGGTGCGTAACTAACAAGCAGCGACACTGCGGGTGCGTAACTAACAAGCAGCGATACGGCGGGTGTGTAACTAACAATCAGCGACACTGCGGGTGTGTAACTAACAAGCAGCGATACTGCGGGTGTGTAACTAAAAAGCAGCGACACTGCGGGTGTGTAACTAACAAGCAGCGATACTGCGGGTGTGTAACTAACAAGCAGCGTTACTGCGGGTGTGTGACTAACAAGCAGCGTTACTGCGGGTGCGTAACTAACAAGCAGCGATTCTGCGGGTGCGTAACTAACAAGCAGCGATACTGCGGGTGTGTAACTGACAAGCAGCGATACTGCGGGTGTGTAACTGACAAGCAGCGTTACTGCGGGTGTGTAACTGACAAGCAGCGTTACTGCGGGTGTGTAACTGACAAGCAGCGTTACTGCGGGTGCGTAACTAACAAGCAGCGTTACTGCGGGTGTGTAACTAACAAGCAGCGTTACTGCGGGTGTGTAACTAACAAGCAGCGACACTGCGGGCGTGTAACTAACAAGCAGCGACACTGCGGGTGTGTAACTAACAAGCAGCGTTACTGCGGGTGTAATCAAAGATACCTCCCCCCCAGAGACCACTCACGCTTGCCCGTGTGAGTGCACGCAGTATATCTCTGCACTTTTTGATTTATATACAACCGTGTACTTCATAAGTATATTCTGCTTTATCCCTGACGTGTTTATTTTTATCTCATTTCACTCCGAGGACGACATTACAAGCTATCCCTACAGAGAAGACCAGAAAAGTTCCACTTCAGACCAGCGGAGAAGTAAAGTACAAGCGGAAGAAACACAGAAGATACAACAGCAAAAGTAAAGATACCTTGATGTGAAAGCATTTACACAAGGCCGTGTAAGTGTTTATGTTATTTTTACACTGTATTTCACATCACAGTTATTAACCACTTTAGTATCGATATATTTGTTTAGTTCCTCAACCTGTGCTCCCCCATTTTTGTTTGTTTTTGTGTAACTAACAGGCTGCGACACTGCGGGCGTGTAACTAACAAGCAGCAACACTGCGGTGTGTAACTAACAAGCTGCGACACTGCGGGCGTGTAACTAACAAGCAGCGACACTGCGGGTGTGTAACTAACAAGCAGCGACACTGCGGGTGCGTAACTGCGGGTGCGTAACTAACAAGCAGCGACACTGCGTGTGTGTAACTAACAAGCAGCGTTACTGCGGGTGTGTAACTAACAAGCAGCGATACTGCGGGTGTGTAACTAACAAGCAGCGACACTGCGGGTGCGTAACTAACAAGCAGCGACACTGCGGGTGTGTAACTAACAAGCAGCGTTACTGCTGGTGTGTAACTAACAAGCAGCGTTACTGCGTGTGTGTAACTAACAAGCAGCGTTACTGCGGGTGTGTAACTAACAAGCAGCGATACTGCGGGTGCGTAACTAACAAGCAGCGACACTGCGGGTGCGTAACTAACAAGCAGCGATACGGCGGGTGTGTAACTAACAAGCAGCGACACTGCGGGTGTGTAACTAACAAGCAGCGATACTGCGGGTGCGTAACTAACAAGCATCGATACTGCGGGTGCGTAACTAACAAGCAGGGACACTGCGGGTGCGTAACTAACAAGCAGGGACACTGCGGGTGCGTAACTAACAAGCAGCGTTAGTGCGGGTGCGTAACTAACAAGCAGCGTTAGTGCGGGTGCGTAACTAACAAGCAGCGTTAGTGCGGGTGCGTAACTAACAAGCAGCGATACTGCGGGTGTGTAACTAAAAAGCAGCGACACTGCGGGTGTGTAACTAACAAGCAGCGATACTGCGGGTGTGTAACTAACAAGCAGCGACACTGCGGGTGTGTAACTAACAAGCAGCGATACTGCGGGTGTGTAACTAACAAGCAGCGATACTGCGGGTGTGTAACTAACAAGCAGCGATACTGCGGGTGCGTAACTAAGAAGCAGCGTTTCTGCGGGTGCGTAACTGACAAGCAGCAATACTGCGGGTGTGTAACTGACAAGCAGCGACACTGCGGGTGCGTAACTAACAAGCAGCGTTACTGCGGGTGTGTAACTGACAAGCAGCGTTACTGCGGGTGTGTAACTAACAAGCAGCGATACTGCGGGTGTGTAACTAACAAGCAGCGACACTGCGGGTGGGTAACTAACAAGCAGCGTTACTGCGGGCGTGTAAGTTACAAGCAGCGACACTGGGGGTGTGTAACTAACAAGCAGCGACACTGCGGGTGCGTAACTAACAAGCAGCGACACTGCGGGTGCGTAACTAACAAGCAGCGACACTGCGGGTGCGTAACTAACAAGCAGCGTTACTGCGGGTGTGTAACTAACAAGCAGCGACACTGCGGGCGTGTAACTAACAAGCAGCGACACTGCGGGTGTGTAACTAACAAGCAGCGACACTGCGGGTGTAATCAAAGATACCTCCCCCCCAGAGACCACTCACGCTTGCCCGTGTGAGTGCACGCAGTATATCTCTGCACTTTTTGATTTTTATACAACCGTCTACTTCATAAGTATATTCTGCTTTATCCCTGACGTGTTTGTTTTTATCTCATTTCACTCCGAGGACGACATTACAAGCTATCCCTACAGAGAAGACCAGAAAAGTTCCACTTCAGACCAGCGGAGAAGTAAAGTACAAGCGGAAGAAACACAGAAGATACAACAGCAAAAGTAAAGATACCTTGATGTGAAAGCATTTACACAAGGCCGTGTAAGTGTTTATGTTATTTTTACACTGTATTTCACATCACAGTTATTAACCACTTTAGTATCGATATATTTGTTTAGTTCCTCAACCTGTGCTCCCCCATTTTTGTTTGTTTTTGTGTAACTAACAAGCTGCGACACTGCGGGCGTGTAACTAACAAGCAGCGACACTGCGGGTGTGTAACTAACAAGCTGCGACACTGCGGGCGTGTAACTAACAAGCAGCGACACTGCGGGTGTGTAACTAACAAGCAGCGACACTGCGGGTGCGTAACTGCGGGTGCGTAACTAACAAGCAGCGACACTGCGGGTGCGTAACTAACAAGCAGCGACACTGCGGGTGCGTAACTAACAAGCAGCGACACTGCGGGTGCGTAACTAACAAGCAGCGTTACTGCGGGTGTGTAACTAACAAGCAGCGACACTGCGGGCGTGTAACTAACAAGCAGCGACACTGCGGGTGTGTAACTAACAAGCAGCGACACTGCGGGTGCGTAACTAACAAGCAGCGACACTGGGGGTGTGTAACTAACAAGCAGCGTTACTGCTGGTGTGTAACTAACAAGCAGCGTTACTGCTGGTGTGTAACTAACAAGCAGCGTTACTGCGGGTGTGTAACTAACAAGCAGCGATACTGCGGGTGTGTAACTAACAAGCAGCGACACTGCGGGTGTGTAACTAACAAGCAGCGACACTGGGGGTGTGTAACTAACAATTAGCGTTACTGCGGGTGTGTAACTAACAAGCAGCGATACTGCGGGCGTGTAACTAACAAGCAGCGATACTGCGGGCGCGTAACTAACAAGCAGCGTTACTGTGGGTGCGTAACTAACAAGCAGCGATACTGCGGGTTTGTAACGAACAAGCAGCGATACTGCGGGTGTGTAACTAACAAGCAGCGATACTGCGGGTGTGTAACTAACAAGCGGCGATACTGCGGGTGTGTAACTAACAAGCAGCGATACTGCAGCGATACTGCGGGTGTGTAACTAACAAGCAGCATTACTGCGGGTGTGTAACTAACAAGCAGCGACACTGCGGGTGTGTAACTAACAAGCAGCGACACTGCGGGCGTGTAACTAACAAGCAGCGACACTGCGGGCGTGTAACTAACAAGCAGCGACACTGCGGGCGTGTAACTAACAAGCAGCGACACTGCGGGCGTGTAACTAACAAGCAGCGATACTGCGGGCGTGTAACTAACAAGCAACGATCATGCGGGTGTGTAACTAACAAGCAGCGTTTCTGCGGGTGCGTAACTAACAAGCAGCGATACTGCGAGTGTGTAACTAACAAGCAGCGTGACTGCGGGTCTGTAACTAACAAGCAGCGATACTGCGGGTGTGTAACTAACAAGCAGCGTTACTGCGGGTGTGTAACTAACAAGCAGCGTTACTGCGGGTGTGTAACTAACAAGCAGCGTTACTGCGGGTGTGTAACTAACAAGCAGCGTTACTGCGGGTGTGTAACTAACAAGCAGCGATACTGCGGGTGCGTAATTAACAAGCAGCGACACTGCGGGTGCGTAACTAAGTTGCAGCGTTTCTGCGGGTGCGTAACTAACAAGCAGCGTTAATGCGGGTGCGTAACTAACAAGCAGCGACACTGCGGGTGTGTAACTGACAAGCAGCGACACTGCGGGTGTGTAACTGACAAGCAGCGACACTGCGGGTGTGTAACTGACAAGCAGCGACACTGCGGGTGTGTAACTGACAAGCAGCGACACTGCGGGTGTGTAACTGACAAGCAGCGATACTGCGGGTGTGTAACTAACAAGCAGCGACACTGCGGGTGTGTAACTAACAAGCAGCGACACTGCGGGTGCGTAACTAACAAGTAGCGATACTGCGGGTGTGTAACTAAAAACCAGCGATACTGCGGGTGTGTAACTAACAAGCAGCGTTACTGCGGGTGTGTAACTAACAAGCAGCGTTACTGCGGGTGTGTAACTAACAAGCAGCGTTACTGCGGGTGTGTAACTAACAAGCAGCGACACTGCGGGTGCGTAACTAACAAGCAGCGACACTGCGGGTGTGTGACTAACAAGCAGCGACACTGCGGGTGTGTGACTAACAAGCAGCGTTCCTGCGGGTGTGTAACTGACAAGCAGCGATACTGCGGGTGTGTAACTGACAAGCAGCGTTACTGCGGGTGTGTGACTAACAAGCAGCGTTACTGCGGGTGTGTGACTAACAAGCAGCGTTACTGCGGGTGTGTAACTAACAAGCAGCGTTACTGCGGGTGAGTGACTAACAAGCAGCGTTACTGCGGGTGCGTAACTAACAAGCAGCGTTACTGCGGGTGTGTAACCAACAAGCAGCGTTACTGCGTGTGTGTAACTAACAAGCAGCGACACTGCGGGTGTGTAACTAACAAGCAGCGATACTGCGGGTGCGTAACTAACAAGCAGCGTTACTGCGGGTGTGTAACTAACAAGCAGCGTTACTGCTGGTGTGTAACTAACAAGCAGCGTTACTGCGGGTGTGTAACTAACAAGCAGCGTTACTGCGGGTGTAATCAAAGATACCTCCCCCCCAGAGACCACTCACGCTTGCCCGTGTGAGTGCACGCAGTATATCTCTGCACTTTTTGATTTAAATACAACCGTCTACTTCATAAGTATATTCTGCTTTATCCCTGACGTGTTTGTTTTTATCTCATTTCACTCCGAGGACGACATTACAAGCTATCCCTACAGAGAAGACCAGAAAAGTTCCACTTCAGACCAGCGGAGAAGTAAAGTACAAGCGGAAGAAACACAGAAGATACAACAGCAAAAGTAAAGATACCTTGATGTGAAAGCATTTACACAAGGCCGTGTAAGTGTTTATGTTATTTTTACACTGTATTTCACATCACAGTTATTAACCACTTTAGTATCGATATATTTGTTTAGTTCCTCAACCTGTGCTCCCCCATTTTTGTTTGTTTTTGTGTAACTAACAAGCTGCGACACTGCGGGTGTGTAACTAACAAGCAGCGACACTGCGGGTGTGTAACTAACAAGCTGCGACACTGCGGGCGTGTAACTAACAAGCAGCGACACTGCGGGCGCGTAACTAACAAGCAGCGACACTGCGGGCGTGTAACTAACAAGCAGCGATACTGCGGGTGTGTAACTAACAAGCAGCGATACTGCGGGTGTGTAACTAACAAGCAGCGATACTGCGGGTGTGTAACTAACAAGCAGCGTTACTGCGGGTGCGTAACTAACAAGCAGCGATACTGCGGGTGTGTAACTAACAAGCAGCGACACTGCGGGTGCGTAACTAACAAGCAGTGTTACTGCGGGTGTGTAACTAACAAGCAGCGTTACTGCGGGTGTGTAACTAACAAGCAGCGTTACTGCGGGTGTGTAACTGACAAGCAGCGTTACTGCGGGTGTGTAACTGACAAGCAGCGTTACTGCGGGTGTGTAACTGACAAGCAGCGATACTGCGGGTGTGTGACTGACAAGCAGCGTTACTGCGGGTGTGTGACTGACAAGCAGCGTTACTGCGGGTGTGTGACTAACAAGCAGCGTTACTGCGGGTGTGTGACTAACAAGCAGCGTTACTGCGGGTGTGTGACTAACAAGCTGCGACACTGCGGTGTGTAACTAACAAGCTGCGACACTGCGGGCGTGTAACTAACAAGCAGCGTTACTGCGGGTGTGTAACTGACAAGCAGCGATACTGCGGGTGTGTAACTGACAAGCAGCGTTACTGCGGGTGTGTGACTAACAAGCAGCGTTACTGCGGGTGTGTGACTAACAAGCAGCGTTACTGCGGGTGTGTGACTAACAAGCAGCGTTACTGCGGGTGTGTGACTAACAAGCAGCGTTACTGCGGGTGTGTGACTAACAAGCAGCGTTACTGCGGGTGTGTGACTAACAAGCAGCGTTACTGCGGGTGTGTGACTAACAAGCAGCGTTACTGCGGGTGTGTGACTAACAAGCAGCGTTACTGCGGGTGTGTGACTAACAAGCAGCGTTACTGCGGGTGAGTGACTAACAAGCAGCGTTACTGCGGGTGAGTAACTAACAAGCAGCGTTACTGCGGGTGAGTAACTAACAAGCAGCGTTACTGCGGGTGTGTGACTAACAAGCAGCGTTACTGCGGGTGTGTAACTGACAAGCAGCGATACTGCGGGTGTGTAACTGACAAGCAGCGACACTGCGGGTGCGTAACTGCGGGTGCGTAACTAACAAGCAGCGTTACTGCGGGTGTGTAACTAACAAGCAGCGTTACTGCTGGTGTGTAACTAACAAGCAGCGTTACTGCTGGTGTGTAACTAACAAGCAGCGTTACTGCGTGTGTGTAACTAACAAGCAGCGACACTGCGGGTGTGTAACTAACAAGCAGCGACACTGCGGGTGTGTAACTAACAAGCAGCGATACTGCGGGTGTGTAACTAACAAGCAGCGATACTGCGGGTGTGTAACTAACAAGCAGCGATACTGCGGGTGCGTAACTAACAAGCAGCGTTACTGCGGGTGCGTAACTAACAAGCAGCGACACTGCGGGTGCGTAACTAACAAGCAGCGATACGGCGGGTGTGTAACTAACAAGCAGCGACACTGCGGGTGTGTAACTAACAAGCAGCGATACTGCGGGTGTGTAACTAACAAGCAGCGTTACTGCGGGTGTGTAACTAACAAGCAGCGTTACTGCGGGTGCGTAACTAAGAAGCAGCGTTTCTGCGGGTGCGTAACTGACAAGCAGCGTTACTGCGGGTGTGTAACTAACAAGCAGCGATACTGCGGGTGCGTAACTAACAAGCAGCGATACTGCGGGTGTGTAACTGATAAGCAGCGACACTGCGGGTGCGTAACTAACAAGCAGCGTTACTGCGGGTGTGTAACTAACAAGCAGCGTTACTGCGGGTGTGTAACTGACAAGCAGCGTTACTGCGGGCGTGTAACTAACAAGAAGCGATACTGCGGGCGCGTAACTAACAAGCAGCGTTACTGTGGGTGCGTAACTAACAAGCAGCATTATTGCGGGTGCGTAACTAACAAGCAGCGTTACTGCGGGTGCGTAACTAACAAGCAGCGTTACTGCGGGTGTGTAACTAACAAGCAGCGATACTGCGGGTGTGTAACTAACAAGCAGCGACACTGCGGGTGGGTAACTAACAAGCAGCGTTACTGCGGGCGTGTAAGTTACAAGCAGCGACACTGGGGGTGTGTAACTAACAAGCAGCGACACTGCGGGTGCGTAACTAACAAGCAGCGTTACTGCGGGTGTGTAACTGACAAGCAGCGTTACTGCGGGCGTGTAACTAACAAGAAGCGATACTGCGGGCGTGTAACTAACAAGCAGCGATACTGCGGGCGCGTAACTAACAAGCAGCGTTACTGTGGGTGCGTAACTAACAAGCAGCATTATTGCGGGTGCGTAACTAACAAGCAGCGTTACTGCGGGTGTGTAACTAACAAGCAGCGATACTGCGGGTGTGTAACTAACAAGCAGCGACACTGCGGGTGGGTAACTAACAAGCAGCGTTACTGCGGGCGTGTAAGTTACAAGCAGCGACACTGGGGGTGTGTAACTAACAAGCAGCGACACTGCGGGTGCGTAACTAACAAGCAGCGACACTGCGGGTGCGTAACTAACAAGCAGCGACACTGCGGGTGCGTAACTAACAAGCAGCGTTACTGCGGGTGTGTAACTAACAAGCAGCGACACTGCGGGCGTGTAACTAACAAGCAGCGACACTGCGGGTGTGTAACTAACAAGCAGCGACACTGCGGGTGTAATCAAAGATACCTCCCCCCCAGAGACCACTCACGCTTGCCCGTGTGAGTGCACGCAGTATATCTCTGCACTTTTTGATTTTTATACAACCGTCTACTTCATAAGTATATTCTGCTTTATCCCTGACGTGTTTGTTTTTATCTCATTTCACTCCGAGGACGACATTACAAGCTATCCCTACAGAGAAGACCAGAAAAGTTCCACTTCAGACCAGCGGAGAAGTAAAGTACAAGCGGAAGAAACACAGAAGATACAACAGCAAAAGTAAAGATACCTTGATGTGAAAGCATTTACACAAGGCCGTGTAAGTGTTTATGTTATTTTTACACTGTATTTCACATCACAGTTATTAACCACTTTAGTATCGATATATTTGTTTAGTTCCTCAACCTGTGCTCCCCCATTTTTGTTTGTTTTTGTGTAACTAACAAGCTGCGACACTGCGGGCGTGTAACTAACAAGCAGCGACACTGCGGGTGTGTAACTAACAAGCTGCGACACTGCGGGCGTGTAACTAACAAGCAGCGACACTGCGGGTGTGTAACTAACAAGCAGCGACACTGCGGGTGCGTAACTGCGGGTGCGTAACTAACAAGCAGCGACACTGCGGGTGCGTAACTAACCAGCAGCGTTACTGCTGGTGTGTAACTAACAAGCAGCGTTACTGCGGGTGTGTAACTAACAAGCAGCGATACTGCGGGTGTGTAACTAACAAGCAGCGACACTGCGGGTGTGTAACTAACAAGCAGCGACACTGGGGGTGTGTAACTAACAATTAGCGTTACTGCGGGTGTGTAACTAACAAGCAGCGATACTGCGGGCGTGTAACTAACAAGCAGCGATACTGCGGGCGCGTAACTAACAAGCAGCGTTACTGTGGGTGCGTAACTAACAAGCAGCGATACTGCGGGTTTGTAACTAACAAGCAGCGATACTGCGGGTGTGTAACTAACAAGCAGCGATACTGCGGGTGTGTAACTAACAAGCAGCGATACTGCGGGTGTGTAACTAACAAGCAGCGACACTGCGGGTGTGTAACTAACAAGCAGCGACACTGCGGGTGTGTAACTAACAAGCAGCGATACTGCGGGTGTGTAACTAACAAGCAGCGATACTGCGGGTGTGTAACTAACAAGCAGCGATACTGCGGGTGCGTAACTAACAAGCAGCGTTACTGCGGGTGCGTAACTAACAAGCAGCGACACTGCGGGTGCGTAACTAACAAGCAGCGATACGGCGGGTGTGTAACTAACAAGCAGCGACACTGCGGGTGTGTAACTAACAAGCAGCGATACTGCGGGTGTGTAACTAACAAGCAGCGTTACTGCGGGTGTGTAACTAACAAGCAGCGTTACTGCGGGTGCGTAACTAAGAAGCAGCGTTTCTGCGGGTGCGTAACTGACAAGCAGCGTTACTGCGGGTGTGTAACTAACAAGCAGCGATACTGCGGGTGCGTAACTAACAAGCAGCGATACTGCGGGTGTGTAACTGATAAGCAGCGACACTGCGGGTGCGTAACTAACAAGCAGCGTTACTGCGGGTGTGTAACTAACAAGCAGCGTTACTGCGGGTGTGTAACTGACAAGCAGCGTTACTGCGGGCGTGTAACTAACAAGAAGCGATACTGCGGGCGCGTAACTAACAAGCAGCGTTACTGTGGGTGCGTAACTAACAAGCAGCATTATTGCGGGTGCGTAACTAACAAGCAGCGTTACTGCGGGTGCGTAACTAACAAGCAGCGTTACTGCGGGTGTGTAACTAACAAGCAGCGATACTGCGGGTGTGTAACTAACAAGCAGCGACACTGCGGGTGGGTAACTAACAAGCAGCGTTACTGCGGGCGTGTAAGTTACAAGCAGCGACACTGGGGGTGTGTAACTAACAAGCAGCGACACTGCGGGTGCGTAACTAACAAGCAGCGTTACTGCGGGTGTGTAACTGACAAGCAGCGTTACTGCGGGCGTGTAACTAACAAGAAGCGATACTGCGGGCGTGTAACTAACAAGCAGCGATACTGCGGGCGCGTAACTAACAAGCAGCGTTACTGTGGGTGCGTAACTAACAAGCAGCATTATTGCGGGTGCGTAACTAACAAGCAGCGTTACTGCGGGTGTGTAACTAACAAGCAGCGATACTGCGGGTGTGTAACTAACAAGCAGCGACACTGCGGGTGGGTAACTAACAAGCAGCGTTACTGCGGGCGTGTAAGTTACAAGCAGCGACACTGGGGGTGTGTAACTAACAAGCAGCGACACTGCGGGTGCGTAACTAACAAGCAGCGACACTGCGGGTGCGTAACTAACAAGCAGCGACACTGCGGGTGCGTAACTAACAAGCAGCGTTACTGCGGGTGTGTAACTAACAAGCAGCGACACTGCGGGCGTGTAACTAACAAGCAGCGACACTGCGGGTGTGTAACTAACAAGCAGCGACACTGCGGGTGTAATCAAAGATACCTCCCCCCCAGAGACCACTCACGCTTGCCCGTGTGAGTGCACGCAGTATATCTCTGCACTTTTTGATTTTTATACAACCGTCTACTTCATAAGTATATTCTGCTTTATCCCTGACGTGTTTGTTTTTATCTCATTTCACTCCGAGGACGACATTACAAGCTATCCCTACAGAGAAGACCAGAAAAGTTCCACTTCAGACCAGCGGAGAAGTAAAGTACAAGCGGAAGAAACACAGAAGATACAACAGCAAAAGTAAAGATACCTTGATGTGAAAGCATTTACACAAGGCCGTGTAAGTGTTTATGTTATTTTTACACTGTATTTCACATCACAGTTATTAACCACTTTAGTATCGATATATTTGTTTAGTTCCTCAACCTGTGCTCCCCCATTTTTGTTTGTTTTTGTGTAACTAACAAGCTGCGACACTGCGGGCGTGTAACTAACAAGCAGCGACACTGCGGGTGTGTAACTAACAAGCTGCGACACTGCGGGCGTGTAACTAACAAGCAGCGACACTGCGGGTGTGTAACTAACAAGCAGCGACACTGCGGGTGCGTAACTGCGGGTGCGTAACTAACAAGCAGCGACACTGCGGGTGCGTAACTAACCAGCAGCGTTACTGCGGGTGTGTAACTAACAAGCAGCGATACTGCGGGTGTGTAACTAACAAGCAGCGACACTGCGGGTGTGTAACTAACAAGCAGCGACACTGGGGGTGTGTAACTAACAATTAGCGTTACTGCGGGTGTGTAACTAACAAGCAGCGATACTGCGGGCGTGTAACTAACAAGCAGCGATACTGCGGGCGCGTAACTAACAAGCAGCGTTACTGTGGGTGCGTAACTAACAAGCAGCGATACTGCGGGTTTGTAACTAACAAGCAGCGATACTGCGGGTGTGTAACTAACAAGCAGCGATACTGCGGGTGTGTAACTAACAAGCAGCGATACTGCGGGTGTGTAACTAACAAGCAGCGATACTGCGGGTGTGTAACTAACAAGCGGCGATACTGCGGGTGTGTAACTAACAAGCAGCGATACTGCAGCGATACTGCGGGTGTGTAACTAACAAGCAGCGACACTGCGGGTGTGTAACTAACAAGCAGCGACACTGCGGGCGTGTAACTAACAAGCAGCGACACTGCGGGCGTGTAACTAACAAGCAGCGACACTGCGGGCGTGTAACTAACAAGCAGCGACACTGCGGGCGTGTAACTAACAAGCAGCGATACTGCGGGCGTGTAACTAACAAGCAGCGTTACTGTGGGTGCGTAACTAACAAGCAGCGATACTGCGGGTTTGTAACTAACAAGCAGCGATACTGCGGGTGTGTAACTAACAAGCAGCGATACTGCGGGTGTGTAACTAACAAGCAGCGTTTCTGCGGGTCTGTAACTAACAAGCAGCGATACTGCGGGTGTGTAACTAACAAGCAGCGTTACTGCGGGTGTGTAACTAACAAGCAGCGTTACTGCGGGTGTGTAACTAACAAGCAGCGTTACTGCGGGTGTGTAACTAACAAGCAGCGTTACTGCGGGTGTGTAACTAACAAGCAGCGATACTGCGGGTGCGTAATTAACAAGCAGCGACACTGCGGGTGCGTAACTAAGATGCAGCGTTTCTGCGGGTGCGTAACTAACAAGCAGCGTTACTGCGGGTGCGTAACTAACAAGCAGCGACACTGCGGGTGTGTAACTGACAAGCAGCGACACTGCGGGTGTGTAACTGACAAGCAGCGACACTGCGGGTGTGTAACTGACAAGCAGCGATACTGCGGGTGTGTAACTAACAAGCAGCGACACTGCGGGTGTGTAACTAACAAGCAGCGACACTGCGGGTGCGTAACTAACAAGTAGCGATACTGCGGGTGTGTAACTAAAAACCAGCGATACTGCGGGTGTGTAACTAACAAGCAGCGTTACTGCGGGTGTGTAACTAACAAGCAGCGTTACTGCGGGTGTGTAACTAACAAGCAGCGTTACTGCGGGTGTGTAACTAACAAGCAGCGTTACTGCGGGTGTGTAACTAACAAGCAGCGTTACTGCGGGTGTGTGACTAACAAGCAGCGTTACTGCGGGTGTGTGACTAACAAGCAGCGTTACTGCGGGTGTGTGACTAACAAGCAGCGTTACTGCGGGTGTGTGACTAACAAGCAGCGTTACTGCGGGTGTGTAACTAACAAGCAGCGATACTGCGGGTGTGTAACTAACAAGCAGCGACACTGCGGGTGGGTAACTAACAAGCAGCGTTACTGCGGGCGTGTAAGTTACAAGCAGTGACACTGGGGGTGTGTAACTAACAAGCTGCGACACTGCGGGTGTGTAACTAACAAGCAGCGACACTGCGGGTGTGTAACTAACAAGCTGCGACACTGCGGGCGTGTAACTAACAAGCAGCGACACTGCGGGCGCGTAACTAACAAGCAGCGACACTGCGGGTGCGTAACTGCGGGTGCGTAACTAACAAGCAGCGACACTGCGTGTGTGTAACTAACAAGCAGCGTTACTGCGGGTGTGTAACTAACAAGCAGCGATACTGCGGGTGTGTAACTAACAAGCAGCGACACTGCGGGTGCGTAACTAACAAGCAGCGACACTGCGGGTGTGTAACTAACAAGCAGCGTTACTGCTGGTGTGTAACTAACAAGCAGCGTTACTGCGTGTGTGTAACTAACAAGCAGCGTTACTGCGGGTGTGTAACTAACAAGCAGCGATACTGCGGGTGCGTAACTAACAAGCAGCGTTACTGCGGGTGCGTAACTAACAAGCAGCGACACTGCGGGTGCGTAACTAACAAGCAGCGATACGGCGGGTGTGTAACTAACAAGCAGCGACACTGCGGGTGTGTAACTAACAAGCAGCGATACTGCGGGTGTGTAACTAAAAAGCAGCGACACTGCGGGTGTGTAACTAACAAGCAGCGATACTGCGGGTGTGTAACTAACAAGCAGCGTTACTGCGGGTGTGTGACTAACAAGCAGCGTTACTGCGGGTGCGTAACTAACAAGCAGCGATTCTGCGGGTGCGTAACTAACAAGCAGCGATACTGCGGGTGTGTAACTGACAAGCAGCGTTACTGCGGGTGTGTAACTGACAAGCAGCGATACTGCGGGTGTGTAACTGACAAGCAGCGTTATTGCGGGTGTGTGACTAACAAGCAGCGTTACTGCGGGTGTGTGACTAACAAGCAGCGTTACTGCGGGTGCGTAACTAACAAGCAGCGTTACTGCGGGTGTGTAACTAACAAGCAGCGACACTGCGGGCGTGTAACTAACAAGCAGCGACACTGCGGGTGTGTAACTGACAAGCAGCGTTACTGCGGGTGTGTAACTGACAAGCAGCGTTACTGCGGGTGTGTAACTGACAAGCAGCGATACTGCGGGTGTGTAACTGACAAGCAGCGTTATTGCGGGTGTGTAACTAACAAGCAGCGTTACTGCGGGTGTGTAACTAACAAGCAGCGACACTGCGGGCGTGTAACTAACAAGCAGCGTTACTGCGGGTGCGTAACTAACAAGCAGCGTTACTGCGGGTGTAATCAAAGATACCTCCCCCCCAGAGACCACTCACGCTTGCCCGTGTGAGTGCACGCAGTATATCTCTGCACTTTTTGATTTATATACAACCGTGTACTTCATAAGTATATTCTGCTTTATCCCTGACGTGTTTGTTTTTATCTCATTTCACTCCGAGGACGACATTACAAGCTATCCCTACAGAGAAGACCAGAAAAGTTCCACTTCAGACCAGCGGAGAAGTAAAGTACAAGCGGAAGAAACACAGAAGATACAACAGCAAAAGTAAAGATACCTTGATGTGAAAGCATTTACACAAGGCCGTGTAAGTGTTTGTTATTTTTACACTGTATTTCACATCACAGTTATTAACCACTTTAGTATCGATATATTTGTTTAGTTCCTCAACCTGTGCTCCCCCATTTTTGTTTGTTTTTGTGTAACTAACAGGCTGCGACACTGCGGGCGTGTAACTAACAAGCAGCAACACTGCGGTGTGTAACTAACAAGCTGCGACACTGCGGGCGTGTAACTAACAAGCAGCGACACTGCGGGTGTGTAACTGCGGGTGCGTAACTAACAAGCAGCGACACTGCGTGTGTGTAACTAACAAGCAGCGTTACTGCGGGTGTGTAACTAACAAGCAGCGATACTGCGGGTGTGTAACTAACAAGCAGCGACACTGCGGGTGCGTAACTAACAAGCAGCGACACTGCGGGTGTGTAACTAACAAGCAGCGTTACTGCTGGTGTGTAACTAACAAGCAGCGTTACTGCGTGTGTGTAACTAACAAGCAGCGTTACTGCGGGTGTGTTACTAACAAGCAGCGATACTGCGGGTGCGTAACTAACAAGCAGCGTTACTGCGGGTGCGTAACTAACAAGCAGCGACACTGCGGGTGTGTAACTAACAAGCAGCGACACTGCGGGTGTGTAACTAACAAGCAGCGATACTGCGGGTGCGTAACTAACAAGCATCGATACTGCGGGTGCGTAACTAACAAGCAGGGACACTGCGGGTGCGTAACTAACAAGCAGGGACACTGCGGGTGCGTAACTAACAAGCAGCGTTAGTGCGGGTGCGTAACTAACAAGCAGCGTTAGTGCGGGTGCGTAACTAACAAGCAGCGTTAGTGCGGGTGCGTAACTAACAAGCAGCGATACTGCGGGTGTGTAACTAAAAAGCAGCGACACTGCGGGTGTGTAACTAACAAGCAGCGATACTGCGGGTGTGTAACTAACAAGCAGCGACACTGCGGGTGTGTAACTAACAAGCAGCGATACTGCGGGTGTGTAACTAACAAGCAGCGATACTGCGGGTGTGTAACTAACAAGCAGCGATACTGCGGGTGCGTAACTAAGAAGCAGCGTTTCTGCGGGTGCGTAACTGACAAGCAGCGATACTGCGGGTGTGTAACTGACAAGCAGCGACACTGCGGGTGCGTAACTAACAAGCAGCGTTACTGCGGGTGTGTAACTGACAAGCAGCGTTACTGCGGGCGTGTAACTAACAAGAAGCGATACTGCGGGCGCGTAACTAACAAGCAGCGTTACTGCGGGTGTGTAACTAACAAGCAGCGTTACTGCGGGTGTGTAACTAACAAGCAGCGATACTGCGGGTGTGTAACTAACAAGCAGCGACACTGCGGGTGGGTAACTAACAAGCAGCGTTACTGCGGGCGTGTAAGTTACAAGCAGCGACACTGGGGGTGTGTAACTAACAAGCAGCGACACTGCGGGTGCGTAACTAACAAGCAGCGACACTGCGGGTGCGTAACTAACAAGCAGCGACACTGCGGGTGCGTAACTAACAAGCAGCGTTACTGCGGGTGTGTAACTAACAAGCAGCGACACTGCGGGTGTAATCAAAGATACCTCCCCCCCAGAGACCACTCACGCTTGCCCGTGTGAGTGCACGCAGTATATCTCTGCACTTTTTGATTTTTATACAACCGTCTACTTCATAAGTATATTCTGCTTTATCCCTGACGTGTTTGTTTTTATCTCATTTCACTCCGAGGACGACATTACAAGCTATCCCTACAGAGAAGACCAGAAAAGTTCCACTTCAGACCAGCGGAGAAGTAAAGTACAAGCGGAAGAAACACAGAAGATACAACAGCAAAAGTAAAGATACCTTGATGTGAAAGCATTTACACAAGGCCGTGTAAGTGTTTATGTTATTTTTACACTGTATTTCACATCACAGTTATTAACCACTTTAGTATCGATATATTTGTTTAGTTCCTCAACCTGTGCTCCCCCATTTTTGTTTGTTTTTGTGTAACTAACAAGCTGCGACACTGCGGGTGCGTAACTAACAAGCTGCGACACTGCGGGCGTGTAACTAACAAGCAGCGACACTGCGGGTGTGTAACTAACAAGCAGCGACACTGCGGGTGCGTAACTGCGGGTGCGTAACTAACAAGCAGCGACACTGCGGGTGCGTAACTAACCAGCAGCGTTACTGCGGGCGCGTAACTAACAAGCAGCGTTACTGTGGGTGCGTAACTAACAAGCAGCGATACTGCGGGTTTGTAACTAACAAGCAGCGATACTGCGGGTGTGTAACTAACAAGCAGCGATACTGCGGGTGTGTAACTAACAAGCAGCGATACTGCAGCAATACTGCGGGTGTGTAACTAACAAGCAGCATTACTGCGGGTGTGTAACTAACAAGCAGCGACACTGCGGGTGTGTAACTAACAAGCAGCGACACTGCGGGCGTGTAACTAACAAGCAGCGACACTGCGGGCGTGTAACTAACAAGCAGCGACACTGCGGGCGTGTAACTAACAAGCAGCGACACTGCGGGCGTGTAACTAACAAGCTGCGACACTGCGGGCGTGTAACTAACAAGCAGCGACACTGCGGGTGTGTAACTAACAAGCAGCGACACTGCGGGTGCGTAACTGCGGGTGCGTAACTAACAAGCAGCGACACTGCGGGTGCGTAACTAACCAGCAGCGTTACTGCGGGCGCGTAACTAACAAGCAGCGTTACTGTGGGTGCGTAACTAACAAGCAGCGATACTGCGGGTTTGTAACTAACAAGCAGCGATACTGCGGGTGTGTAACTAACAAGCAGCGATACTGCGGGTGTGTAACTAACAAGCAGCGATACTGCAGCAATACTGCGGGTGTGTAACTAACAAGCAGCATTACTGCGGGTGTGTAACTAACAAGCAGCGACACTGCGGGTGTGTAACTAACAAGCAGCGACACTGCGGGCGTGTAACTAACAAGCAGCGACACTGCGGGCGTGTAACTAACAAGCAGCGACACTGCGGGCGTGTAACTAACAAGCAGCGATACTGCGGGCGTGTAACTAACAAGCAACGATCGTGCGGGTGTGTAACTAACAAGCAGCGTTTCTGCGGGTGCGTAACTAACAAGCAGCGATACTGCGAGTGTGTAACTAACAAGCAGCGTTACTGCGGGTCTGTAACTAACAAGCAGCGATACTGCGGGTGTGTAACTAACAAGCAGCGTTACTGCGGGTGTGTAACTAACAAGCAGCGTTACTGCGGGTGTGTAACTAACAAGCAGCGTTACTGCGGGTGTGTAACTAACAAGCAGCGTTACTGCGGGTGTGTAACTAACAAGCAGCGATACTGCGGGTGCGTAACTAAGAAGCAGCGACACTGCGGGTGCGTAACTAAGAAGCAGCGTTTCTGCGGGTGCGTAACTAACAAGCAGCGTTACTGCGGGTGCGTAACTAACAAGCAGCGACACTGCGGGTGTGTAACTGACAAGCAGCGACACTGCGGGTGTGTAACTGACAAGCAGCGACACTGCGGGTGTGTAACTGACAAGCAGCGATACTGCGGGTGTGTAACTAACAAGCAGCGACACTGCGGGTGTGTAACTAACAAGCAGCGACACTGCGGGTGCGTAACTAACAAGTAGCGATACTGCGGGTGTGTAACTAAAAACCAGCGATACTGCGGGTGTGTAACTAACAAGCAGCGTTACTGCGGGTGTGTAACTAACAAGCAGCGTTACTGCGGGTGTGTAACTAACAAGCAGCGTTACTGCGGGTGTGTAACTAACAAGCAGCGACACTGCGGGTGCGTAACTAACAAGCAGCGACACTGCGGGTGTGTGACTAACAAGCAGCGTTACTGCGGGTGAGTAACTAACAAGCAGCGACACTGCGGGTGTGTGACTAACAAGCAGCGTTCCTGCGGGTGTGTAACTGACAAGCAGCGATACTGCGGTTGTGTAACTGACAAGCAGCGTTACTGCGGGTGTGTAACTAACAAGCAGCGTTACTGCGGGTGTGTAACTAACAAGCAGCGTTACTGCGGGTGCGTAACTAAGAAGCAGCGTTTCTGCGGGTGCGTAACTGACAAGCAGCGTTACTGCGGGTGTGTAACTAACAAGCAGCGATACTGCGGGTGCGTAACTAACAAGCAGCGATACTGCGGGTGTGTAACTGATAAGCAGCGACACTGCGGGTGCGTAACTAACAAGCAGCGTTACTGCGGGTGTGTAACTAACAAGCAGCGTTACTGCGGGTGTGTAACTGACAAGCAGCGTTACTGCGGGCGTGTAACTAACAAGAAGCGATACTGCGGGCGCGTAACTAACAAGCAGCGTTACTGTGGGTGCGTAACTAACAAGCAGCATTATTGCGGGTGCGTAACTAACAAGCAGCGTTACTGCGGGTGCGTAACTAACAAGCAGCGTTACTGCGGGTGTGTAACTAACAAGCAGCGATACTGCGGGTGTGTAACTAACAAGCAGCGACACTGCGGGTGGGTAACTAACAAGCAGCGTTACTGCGGGCGTGTAAGTTACAAGCAGCGACACTGGGGGTGTGTAACTAACAAGCAGCGACACTGCGGGTGCGTAACTAACAAGCAGCGTTACTGCGGGTGTGTAACTGACAAGCAGCGTTACTGCGGGCGTGTAACTAACAAGAAGCGATACTGCGGGCGTGTAACTAACAAGCAGCGATACTGCGGGCGCGTAACTAACAAGCAGCGTTACTGTGGGTGCGTAACTAACAAGCAGCGTTATTGCGGGTGCGTAACTAACAAGCAGCGTTATTGCGGGTGCGTAACTAACAAGCAGCGTTACTGCGGGTGTGTAACTAACAAGCAGCATTCTGCGGGTGCGTAACTAACAAGCAGCGTTACTGCGGGTGCGTAACTAACAAGCAGCGTTACTGCGGGTGCGTAACTAACAAGCAGCGTTACTGCGGGTGTGTAACCAACAAGCAGCGACACTGCGGGTGTGTAACTAACAAGCAGCGTTACTGCGGGTGTAATCAAAGATACCTCCCCCCCAGAGACCACTCACGCTTGCCCGTGTGAGTGCACGCAGTATATCTCTGCACTTTTTGATTTATATACAACCGTGTACTTCATAAGTATATTCTGCTTTATCCCTGACGTGTTTGTTTTTATCTCATTTCACTCCGAGGACGACATTACAAGCTATCCCTACAGAGAAGACCAGAAAAGTTCCACTTCAGACCAGCGGAGAAGTAAAGTACAAGCGGAAGAAACACAGAAGATACAACAGCAAAAGTAAAGATACCTTGATGTGAAAGCATTTACACAAGGCCGTGTAAGTGTTTATGTTATTTTTACACTGTATTTCACATCACAGTTATTAACCACTTTAGTATCGATATATTTGTTTAGTTCCTCAACCTGTGCTCCCCCATTTTTGTTTGTTTTTGTGTAACTAACAAGCTGCGACACTGCGGGTGTGTAACTAACAAGCAGCGACACTGCGGGTGTGTAACTAACAAGCAGCGACACTGCGGGTGTGTAACTAACAAGCTGCGACACTGCGGGCGTGTAACTAACAAGCAGCGACACTGCGGGCGCGTAACTAACAAGCAGCGACACTGCGGGCGTGTAACTAACAAGCAGCGATACTGCGGGTGTGTAACTAACAAGCAGCGATACTGCGGGTGTGTAACTAACAAGCAGCGTTACTGCGGGTGCGTAACTAACAAGCAGCGATACTGCGGGTGTGTAACTAACAAGCAGCGACACTGCGGGTGCGTAACTAACAAGCAGTGTTACTGCGGGTGTGTAACTAACAAGCAGCGTTACTGCGGGTGTGTAACTAACAAGCAGCGTTACTGCGGGTGTGTAACTGACAAGCAGCGTTACTGCGGGTGTGTAACTGACAAGCAGCGTTACTGCGGGTGTGTAACTGACAAGCAGCGTTACTGCGGGTGCGTAACTAACAAGCAGCGATACTGCAGGTGTGTAACTAACAAGCAGCGACACTGCGGGTGCGTAACTAACAAGCAGTGTTACTGCGGGTGTGTAACGAACAAGCAGCGACACTGCGGGTGTGTGACTAACAAGCAGCGTTACTGCGGGTGCGTAACGAACAAGCAGCGACACTGCGGGTGTGTGACTAACAAGCAGCGTTACTGCGGGTGTGTGACTAACAAGCAGCGTTACTGCGGGTGTGTGACTAACAAGCAGCATTACTGCGGGTGTGTGACTAACAAGCAGCGTTACTGCGGGTGTGTGACTAACAAGCAGCGTTACTGCGGGTGTGTGACTAACAAGCAGCGTTACTGCGGGTGTGTGACTAACAAGCAGCGTTACTGCGGGTGTGTGACTGACAAGCAGCGTTACTGCGGGTGTGTGACTAACAAGCAGCGTTACTGCGGGTGTGTGACTAACAAGCAGCGTTACTGCGGGTGTGTGACTAACAAGCAGCGTTACTGCGGGTGTGTAACTGACAAGCAGCGTTACTGCGGGTGTGTGACTGACAAGCAGCGTTACTGCGGGTGTGTGACTAACAAGCAGCGTTACTGCGGGTGTGTGACTAACAAGCAGCGTTACTGCGGGTGTGTGACTAACAAGCAGCGTTACTGCGGGTGAGTAACTAACAAGCAGCGTTACTGCGGGTGCGTGACTAACAAGCAGCGTGACTAACAAGCAGCGTTACTGCGGGTGTGTGACTAACAAGCAGCGTTACTGCGGGTGTGTGACTAACAAGCAGCGTTACTGCGGGTGTGTAACTAACAAGCAGCGTTACTGCGGGTGCGTGACTAACAAGCAGCGTGACTAACAAGCAGCGTTACTGCGGGTGCGTGACTAACAAGCAGCGATTCTGCGGGTGCGTAACTGACAAGCAGCGATTCTGCGGGTGTGTAACTGACAAGCAGCGTTACTGCGGGTGTGTAACTGATAAGCAGCATTACTGCGGGTGTGTAACTGACAAGCAGCGTTACTGCGGGTGTGTAACTGACAAGCAGCGTTACTGCGGGTGTGTAACTGACAAGCAGCGATACTGCGGGTGTGTAACTGACAAGCAGCGATACTGCGGGTGTGTAACTGACAAGCAGCGATACTGCGGGTGTGTAACTGACAAGCAGCGTTCCTGCGGGTGTGTAACTGACAAGCAGCGTTCCTGCGGGTGTGTAACTGACAAGCAGCGACACTGCGGGTGCGTAACTAACAAGCAGCGTTACTGCGGTTGCGTAACTAACAAGCAGCGTTACTGCGGGTGTGTAACTAACAAGCAGCGTTACTGCGGGTGTGTGACTAACAAGCAGCGTTACTGCGGGTGTGTGACTAACAAGCAGCGTTCTGCGGGTGTGTAACTAACAAGCAGCGTTACTGCGGGTGTGTAACTGACAAGCAGCGATACTGCGGGTGTGTAACTAACAAGCAGCGTTACTGCGGGTGAGTAACTAACAAGCAGCGTTACTGCGGGTGTGTGACTAACAAGCAGCGTTACTGCGGATGCGTAACTAACAAGCAGCGATTCTGCGGGTGTGTAACTGACAAGCAGCGATACTGCGGGTGTGTAACTGACAAGCAGCGTTACTGCGGGTGTGTAACTGACAAGCAGCGTTACTGCGGGTGTGTAACTGACAAGCAGCGTTACTGCGGGTGTGTAACTGACAAGCAGCGATACTGCGGGTGTGTAACTGACAAGCAGCGATACTGCGGGTGTATGACTAAGAAGCAGCGTTACTGCGGGTGTGTAACTAACAAGCAGCGACACTGCGGGTGTGTAACTAACAAGCAGCGACACTGCGGGTGCGTAACTAACAAGCAGCGACACTGCGGGTGTGTAACTAACAAGCAGCGACACTGCGGGTGCGTAACTAACAAGCAGCGACACTGCGGGTGTGTAACTAACAAGCAGCGTTACTGCGGGTGCGTAACTAACAAGCAGCGATACTGCGGGTGTGTAACTAACAAGCAGCGATACTGCGGGTGTGTAACTAACAAGCAGCGACACTGCGGGTGTGTAACTAACAAGCAGCGACACTGCGGGTGTGTAACTAACAAGCAGGGACACTGCGGGTGTGTGACTAACAAGCAGCGTTCCTGCGGGTGTGTAACTAACAAGCAGCGATACTGCGGGTGTGTAACTAACAAGCAGCGACACTGCGGGTGTGTAACTAACAAGCAGGGACACTGCGGGTGTGTAACTAACAAGCAGCGATACTGCGGGTGTGTAACTAACAAGCAGCGATACTGCGGGTGTGTAACTAAAGCCGAGTCCATAGAAGGAGGGCTGACGCTCAGCGCTGAGCCCCTGCATCCTCCATGTGGTTGTCTTTAGAAGGGGCTCACGCGAGCGTCCGCAGGCGAGCCGAGGAGACAGGATTTTCAGCCGATGGAACTTCTGTTCCAGACGGCGCTGAGGATGTCACGTGGGCGGCCAGCAACCAATCACAGGTAAGTGAAGCAGAGAAATGGCAACATGTAAGTTAAATGTGTTTTATTCTTTTTCTGTGTGCTTTTTGCCTTGATTTCTGCTGTGTCTTGTGTGCTGAGACTTGTGTGCTTGTGTGCTGTGAATTGTGTGCTTGTGTGCTGTGAACTGTGTGCTTGTGTGCTGTGAATTGTGTGCTTGTGTGCTGTGAACTGTGTGCTTGTGTGCTGTGAATTGTGTGCTGACTTGTGTGCTGTGAATTGTGTGCTTGTGTGCTGTGAATTGTGTGCTGACTTGTGTGCTGTGACTTTTTTTTTGTGATGGATCCTGCACTTATTGAGGATTTAATCAATGAGGTCTCCCTCAGAGATCCATTGTGGAACCAACGTTCCAGAACTTATCACGACAGAATTGTCCACGATAAGCTCTGGAAAGAGATAGCGCAGCTACTGAACACATCATGGAAGTATTTTTCACCCCTTTTATGCGTATAAATGTGTACTTGCCTTTCCCTCCAAAAGCATACCCATACGCCTGTATACGTGTCATAAATCGCTAGTATCCATAGTATTAAAAATGCACGTTGTTACAATTTTATTTTCTAGTAAAATTAATTTTTTTATGTTATTTTTTATTCCTAGCAATAATTGCGAAAGCCAAGTGGAAGAACCTTCGGGACGGCTACCGGCGGGAGCTGAAAAAGTGCAGCCCACCGCGTTCAGGGGACCCTGGACCAAGCATCGGGGAAGGACCTTCCACGTGGCCATATTTTGAGCTGATGAACTTTCTCAAAGAACAGATGCCGCCAGCCAAAACGTCTTCGAATGTGGAAGATCCCGAAAGCCAGGAAGAGACCTTTGTGGAGTTGTCGTTCGTTGACGATGACCCGAGCTCGGAGCCTGTTGCTTCTGTTTCCACGCTGGAACCTGCAGCGTCCCAGCACAGACTTGAAGCGGAAGATGCTCCAAGTCGAAGAAAACAAATTCGGCTTAATGCAAGCGATGATGACGAGCAACGAAGAACTGGAGTTTTTTAAAAGTCTGGTTCCTTATATTCTGCCCTTGGACAAATTGACAAAGCTTCGTCTGCGTCAAAATATTCAAGAACTTGTTTTTGACGCGGTGGAGGCTTTTGAGGCGAATAAGTAGACATTTATTTCCCAAAAAAAAGTTTTACAGTTTGAAATACAGTTTAAAAAATAGTTATGTTAACTGTCTTGTTGAATAAATATTTATACTTCTTCATTTAACTTTTTTGTCGGTGTATTTTCCATGTAGAGATTTAGATTAGACACTTTTTAATAAATTAATAAAAAAAATAAACAGGTTATATTTCAAACATATTTTCTGACTGTCTCACATGCTCCCTATCACAAAACAGTGTGCGTACGCACACACTCACTGATACTGTGTGCACGCACAGACACACACAGTGTGCACGCACACACTCACACACAGTGTGTACACACACAGTGTGTACGCACACACTCACACACAGTGTGCACGCACACACTCACACACAGTGTGCACGCACAGGCTCACACACACTGTGTACGCACAGACTCACTTCCAATGTGCCAAACTCGCGCACTGCCACGCTGAACCAATGACCCAATTCATGTAGGATCTAAAAAGGTTTTATTGATAATGTTTGTTCTTTCTATTACAAAAAATTATTAACCATATCCAAAAAATAAACTTTATTACTGTTACATGTTTTATAACTCTTCTGGTGAAATTTTTACATATCATTTTGCCATGGTACAGCTCCCTCCGCATTGAAATAATCTCTAAATGTATCTCGAATGCATTTAGCAATTTTGCCTGGTGCACTGTTAGCTTTATTTCTGCGGAATGAAGTAGGAAGTACTGCTGTACTTATTTCTGCGGAATGAAGTAGGAAGTACTGCTGTACTTATTTCTGCGGAATGAAGTAGGAAGTACTGCTGTACTTATTTCTGCGGAATGAAGTAGGAAGTACTGCTGTACTTATTTCTGCGGAATGAAGTAGGAAGTACTGCTGTACTTATTTCTGCGGAATGAAGTAGGAAGTACTGCTGTACTATCATTCATTACACCCTCATTTGCTCCTTCCAAATGGATTACCACATTATGTAGTATAGCGACACATTTCACTATACTTTTTGCATTTGGCACCGAAGTTTCTATCGCTTTCAATAGTATGCGCCATTTTGCTGACATTATACCAAATGCGCACTCTACACACCGCCTGGCCCTCGACAGTCTGTAATTAAAGATTTCACCCTCTTTTGTTAATCCTTTCCTACAATAAGGCTTCATTAAGTATTTAAGCAATGGGTAGGCCTCATCTGCTAGTAGGACATGTGGTAATTTATCTCTGGAACTGGATGGCAAAGCTTTCGCGTCAGGAAGCACCAATTTATTTTGTTCTATTAACTTATATAGTGATGATGCTCTAAATACTCCACCATCACTTTGTTTGCCATACGCGCCCACATCAATGGCTAGAAAACGACATTTCGCATCAGCAACTGCTTGTAAAACAATGGAGTGAAAATGTTTGTAGTTATAAAACATTGAACCAGAATTTGTAGGGTGTTTGATTCTTATATGTTTTCCATCTACACAGCCCACACAATTTGGAAAATTCCATTTCAACTCAAATTCTTTAGAAACCTTTTCAAGCAAATCAACATTTGGAAATGGCATATGTTCTGGCTGCAATGCATGATATATTGCGGTACATGTGGCATGTACAATTGACGCAACGGTGCTTTTCCCCATCTTGAATGAAAACGACAAGGAACGGAACGATGCCCCAGTTGAAAAATCTGGAAAATATAAAATAAAACAGTGCAAGAGTTATTACACATTGTTACAAACCATTGTATGCATCTCTCTTGGTCTCTCTCTCTCGGTCTGTCTCGGTCTTGGTGTCAAGGTCGGTCTCTTTTGTTCTCGGTGTCTCGGTCCCTCTCTTTCCTTCTCGGTCTCTCGCTTTCGTTCTCGTTATCTCGGTCTCTCGCGATAGAGATATATAGAAATAAATGTACACAAAAACACACACACACAAATAATTACCGCAAAGTTATCATCAATCTTTCTTCGGCACGAATTACTTTGCAGAAATTTGTCTGTAATGGAGTTATAGCTTCTTCAATATGTTTCAAGATGTAGTCGAAAGTTTTTATTGACATTCTCATATATTCGTAGAATTTTTGATCGTGTGCACGTAGAAATGGGTATAATGTGGCAAATTCACCAAGTGTCGCACGCTGCCGATTAATTTCATGTACGTTTGTTGTTCTGCCACCCCAAAAAGCAGTTTTCACATAAACACTCTCCATTAGGAAAAAAATACACTCTCCATTAGGAAAAAAATACACTCTCCATTAGGAAAAAAATACACATCTCCTTTGACAAAGACATTCTTAATGTCAATTTCTGGTTTGAGATTATCTGAGGAAAGCATATATCTCTTTTGCTGTTTGCTTTTCCTTTTTTCTTCAAATCTCCAAAATCTTCACTGCACTGTGTGCCAGGCCTCGCACCCTGCCTTAATACAAGGGGGGCGGGGGGGGGTGCCAGGCCTCGCACCCTGCCTTAATACATTGGGTGGGGGGGGGTGCCAGGCTTCGCACCCTGCCTTAATACAAGGGGCGGGGGGGGTGCCAGGCCTCGCACCCTGCCTTAATACAAGGGGGGGGGGGTGCCAGGCCTCGCACCCTGCCTTAATACAAGGGGGGGGGGGGTGCCAGGCCTCGCACCCTGCCTTAATACAAGGGGGGGGGGGGGTGCCAGGCCTCGCACCCTGCCTTAATACAAGGGGGGGGGGGGTGCCAGGCCTCGCACCCTGCCTTAATACAAGGGGAGGGGGTGTGCCAGGCCTCGCACCCTGCCTTAATACAAGGGGGGGGGGGGGTGCCAGGCCTCGCACCCTGCCTTAATACAAGGGGGGGGGGGTGCCAGGCTTCGCACCCTGCCTTAATACAAGGGGGGGGGGGTGCCAGGCCTCGCACCCTGCCTTAATACAAGGGGAGGGGGTGTGCCAGGCCTCGCACCCTGCCTTAATACAAGGGGGGGGGGTGCCAGGCCTCGCACCCTGCCTTAATACAAGGGGGGGGGGGTGCCAGGCCTCGCACCCTGCCTTAATACAAGGGGGGGGGGGGGTGCCAGGCCTCGCACCCTGCCTTAATACAAGGGGGGGGTGTGCCAGGCCTCGCACCCTGCCTTAATACAAGGGGGGGGGGTGTTAAATCGAGCTACTTCATGCACAGGGTCAGGACAAAACAAGCAGACACTGGGAGACACTGGGAGCGCACTGGGAGACACTGGGAGCGCACAATACACTGATTTCACCCACCCTCAATGTTTTCCCTCCTCGAGCCCTGAGGTTGGCGCCTTCACGGTCACTTCGGCGCTTCCATGTCACGTGAGCACGTTGTTCCGCAGCACGGCGCATGATGTGGACGTCGGGACTTCGACCCCGTAACTCCGCCTACCATCAGCACGCTGGCTCGCCTGCAAGGCCGTGCAATCGCGGAGACTGCAGCAGCCTCAGCGTCAGCGCGCCTCCGCGCTTCCGCGCTGTTCATGCCTCTATGGTCCGGGCCTAACAAGCAGCGTTACTGCGGGTGTGTAACTAACAAGCAGCGTTACTGCGGGTGTGTAACTAACAAGCAGCGATACTGCGGGTGTGTAACTAACAAGCAGCGTTACTGCGGGTGTGTAACTAACAAGCAGCGATACTGCGGGTGTGTAACTAACAAGCAGCGTTACTGCGGGTGTGTAACTAACAAGCAGCGATACTGCGGGTGTGTAACTAACAAGCAGCGTTACTGCGGGTGTGTAACTAACAAGCAGCGACACTGCGGGCGTGTAACTAACAAGCAGCGATACTGCGGGTGTGTAACTAACAAGCAGCGTTACTGCGGGTGTGTAACTAACAAGCAGCGTTACTGCGGGTGTGTAACTAACAAGCAGCGTTACTGCGGGTGTGTAACTAACAAGCAGCGACACTGCGGGCGTGTAACTAACAAGCAGCGATACTGCGGGTGCGTAACTAACAAGCAGCGATACTGCGGGTGTGTAACTAACAAGCAGCGACACTGCGGGTGTGTAACTAACAAGCAGCGACACTGCGGGCGTGTAACTAACAAGCAGCGACACTGCGGGCGTGTAACTAACAAGCAGCGTTACTGCGGGTGTGTAACTAACAAGCAGCGACACTGCGGGTGTGTAACGAACAAGCAGCGACACTGCGGGTGTGTAACCAACAAGCAGCGTTACTGCGGGTGTGTAACCAACAAGCAGCGTTACTGCGGGTGTGTAACTAACAAGCAGCGACACTGCGGGTGTGTAACTAACAAGCAGCGATACTGCGGGTGTGTAACCAACAAGCAGCGTTACTGCGGGTGTGTAACTAACAAGCAGCGATACTGCGGGTGTGTAACTAACAAGCAGCGACACAGCGTTACTGCGGGTGCGTAACTAACAAGCAGCGTTACTGTGGGTGTGTAACTAACAAGCAGCGATACTGCGGGTGTGTAACTGACAAGCAGCGATACTGCGGGTGTGTAACTAACAAGCAGCGATACTGCGGGTGTGTAACTAACAAGCAGCGACACTGCGGGTGCGTAACTAACAAGCAGCGATACTGCGGGTGTGTAACTAACAAGCAGCGTTACTGCGGGTGTGTAACTGACAAGCAGCGTTACTGCGGGTGTGTAACTGACAAGCAGCGTTACTGCGGGTGTGTAACTAACAAGCAGCGATACTGCAGGTGTGTAACTAACAAGCAGGGACAGGGAAGGAGTGTGAGTATGGGGATAATGAAGGCGTCCCGTTTTTATGCTGATCGGGTGCCTGGGAAATTCTGTGAAATAATTATATTTGAACGCCCGGAGGCCTCCATGGGCAAAGCTATTAACCCCTTCTCTGCCAGAATGTGGTTGCTGATCCTGCTGGCAGTGGCGGGGTTAATGGGATTGTGCTGTGATCCCATTATCCCAGGGTAGTTTCGGGGGGGGGGGGGGGGAGTTTGCTTTATTTGTAGGACCGTTTTTGCACTTAAACAATAATCTTCGTTTTTACCAATGAACAACTTTTTGCAAAAGAAAATAAAACCCAACTAATTGAGACCGTGGGATGAAATGCGTCTGCGCGGGAAAGGGTTAAACTAATTCCAATAAGCGGGCGTGTCCGGCAGCCGGTCAGGAACCGGCGGAGAGTGCGAGGACACACGTGGAAATCCCGCGGATCACACGTTACGTGGTGTGGTGAGAGGATTTCCTGCGCCTTCTCTTGGTGTCAGATTTAGGCAAGACGTTATAATCCGAGAGATGACATATCAGCTCCGCAGAATTGAGGAAAGGGAAACTGAGATAGGGCCCATTACAGTGTTACGCTGGGCAATCCCCACTCTAACTGCCCCTAGATCACTCCCTATAACTTCTCTGTTAAATGACCCTATAATTCCTAAATTACCCTATAACTACTACCTATAGCTCCTCCCCTAACTGCTCAGCATAACTCCTCCCCTAACTGCTCAGTATAACTCCTCCCCAACTGCTCCTATAACTCCTTGTAAGGAGCCGGGAGCCACGCGGACCTCCCCGCGCTCCCGCAGATGCCGATGCACGCGCAGCCACTCACCTCCTCCCCGGAATCCCGCGCGCCTCCTCGCGCAGGGCTTCCCCCACTGGAGCGGCGCTCTCTACCCTCGCGGTGCGCATGCGCATAGGATTGGATTCCTGGTCGCATTGTGTGTCATCGGCATGCTCGCGACGCTCCCAAGCGACGTGTCAAGAAAGCTCTATCAGCGTTAACATCCTCACCTGCCTAGCTACTCCCCAGCCTATCGCTGCTCCTGCGGAGGCCACGCCTCTGCTCCTCCGCCCTTGGGGATTGGCTCCCTCTGCCTATATATGCTCAGCTGTGCCACTGGCACCTTGGCTGAGCATAGATTCGTGTTCCGTGTGCTTACCTCTCCTGTACCTTAGATCTCCTGCCTTGCCTTGTGATTTTCTGTGTACCAACCCGGTTTGCGTTTGGATTACCGCTACTGATCTCGGCTATCCTCGACCATCCGCCACTCTCCTACCCTGACCTCGACTCTGTACCTCAACCATTCGGCTCTCTCCAAACCTGACCTCGGCAAGTTTAATGACAACTCTGATCTCTCCTACCCCGACCTGGCTACCAAGACCACTCTACATTACGGACGTGACCCCTGTGTCTGTGGCTGTTGTTTACCTATTCCCATCTCAGTACCGGGGTCTCGTCTAGTTTGTGGTGAGCACAGCGTAAAAGTATGCTCAGCCCCATAAACATAGACTCCGCTGAGGTGGGAGAGATGGTGGCATCTCATGCCGCTATATTCTCCAAACTCGAGAAGTACCTAGAGCAGTCTGACCGTCGTATGGACTCCCTACAGAAGGACCTTCAGACCCTCTCAGCTCAGGTGCAACAGGCTAACCCCATGTCTTCAGGACCACGACTTCCCACTCCCAACCGGCACCCTGGAGATTCCATAGAATGTTGTGGGTTCCACAACCAATGCTTTATCCAGTTTGAGATGATGCCCTCCAGATTCCTTACGCCTAGATCCAGGCTAGCCTATATAATTTTGTTACTCACCGACGGGGGAGGCCCAGGCCAATGCGTCATCTGGGAACAGAGAAGGGACCTCACACAAGACATTGGACAATTCACTAAAGAGTTCAGACGTGTCATTGACACACGGGCCGCAAAATTACTGCCGCTTCCTCCCTTTTTCACATAACCCAGGGGAATCGTTCCGTGGCCAGGTATGCATTGGAATTACGGACTATCGCCTCTGAGACAGGATGGAACAACGAGGCTCTTTCTTCTGCCTTCTGGCAGGGACTCTCGGAACAACTGAAGGATGAACTCGCCACGCAGGAGCGCCCAGCTGACCTGGAGGACCTCATCGTTTTCTGCATATGTGTGCACCAGCGCCTGCAGGAAAGAGGAGCTGAGCGTTCTCACCATCATCAGGAACCCAACAGATCTTCCTTTGTCCATTTCTCTTTTTCAGAGGTTCCCGCTGCCGATGTTCCGGAACCTATGCAGTTAGGAGGCAACAAGCTGTCCGTCTCGGAGAAACAGCGCCACCGTGCGTCTGGTCTTTGCCTCTATTGCAGCAATCCAGGTCATCTAGCTCTTCGCTGCCCTCTCAAGTCGGGAGACCACCGACTCCCACTAAGGTCCAGAGGAGCCTCCGTGGGAACACTCTCTAACTTCTCTATTACCAAGGAATCTTTACCCAACAGAATCATGATCCCAGTATCCCTATCCAGTACCAGAGACACTTCCTCCTCACCGTCCCTTCGACTGCCCCATAGACCTCTTGCCGGGTTCCGTCCTTCCCAGAGGACGCTCGTATCCTCTCTCTCTCCCTGAGACCAAGGCTATGTCTGACTACATTTAGGAGAATCTTAGAAGGTTTTTGTAACAGGGGACTTATCCCTGTTCAGTAATGTGCCTTTAATCTAGCAGTGTGGTGGTTAACTTCTGGTAGTTAATTACTAAACACCACCTGCCTGATTTAGATGGCTTACAAAAACCTGTCTGTTCAGACAGGAAGGGACTCCTTAGCTCACTTTTGAGCTGACCTTTGGAGACACCACGTCTTGAGCTCTGTCAGAAAACACAGCAGAGCTGATTTCAAGACACAGGGAAAACTACTAAACCTGAAGCTGAACCAGGAACTGAGAAAATTTTCCCTCCAAGAACCAAATAAGACTTCTAAACCTGGACGCTGATATTTTCTGTGCACGCACGGGTGCGGTTCCAGGAGAGCAGAGAAGCTTACTCTACAGCTGATAAGAGACTGCTTATATCTGCTTAAGACTTTCATTATTATCTGTTTATTTTCATGCAATATGTTTTGGGGCTGAGAGAAATGCTTGACTAGGGAGATGTGAATTAATTCCATAGTGTTTTCACTAGAAATACTCCTGATAAAAAGGAAAAGGCACAATAATGCCTTATTATAATTTCACCTTATAAAAGCCTCCTAATTGTGTACCTCTGTGAACGTTCCGTCTACAGTTTTCATCAGAAAATCCTCTTCACCGGCAAGTGCAGGGTTCTTTTTTGTCAAGAAGAAAATGGCACCCTTCGTCCGTGTATTAACTATCGGGATCTAAACAAGATTACCATAAAAAAACAATATCCCCTACCGCTAATATCTGAATTGTTCGACCGTCTTCAGGGATCTACCATTTTCACCAAATTGGACCTACGTGGAGCATATAATTTGGTGAGAATACGTGGGGGCGACGAGTGGAAGACCGCCTTCAACACAAGGGATGGCCATTATGAATACCTAGTTATGCCATTTGGCCTGTGTAATGCCCCCGCGGTCTTTCAGGACTTTGAATATTTCATTTACAGAGACCTTCTCAACAACTTCCTTATTGTCTACCTCAACGACATTTTGATTTTTTTCATGTCTCTTCCGGGAACACATTGAACAGGTCAAGCAGGTACTACTACGCCTCCGACAGAACCACCTCTATGCCAAGCTGGAGAAATGCCACTTCCACCAAACCTCTACTACCTTCTTAGGATACATTATCACTGATTCTGTTTTTTCCATAGACCCCTCCAAAACGGAAAGCTGTCATGGAGTGGCCCCTTCCTAATTCTCTCAAGGGCATTCAGAGATTTCTGGGCTCTGCCAATTATTATAGAAGATTTATCCACAAATTTTCATCCATTGTTGCCCCTATCACGGCTCTCACCAAGAAAGGAGCCGACGTTGTGTCTTGACCCCCTGCAGCGATCCTGGCCTTCGACGTCCTGAAGAAAGCCTTTAGTTTTGCCCCAGTCCTGATTCACCCCAATCCTAAACTCCCTTTCACCCTAGAGGTGGATGCTTCAGACATCGGAGCCGGCGCCATACTATCCCAAAGAAAGTCTCCCTCAGCCAAGCTGCAGCCTTGTGCTTTCTTTTAAAAAAAAATCTTCTGCACAACAGAATTACGACGTGGGCAACAGAGAGCTACTATCTATCAAACTCGCGTAGGAGGAATGGAGGCATCTATTAGAGGGTACGGAGAGTCCAAACACCATTTTGTATCTGGAGAGCGCTCAACGCCTGGGTGCCCGTCATCCCCACTGGTCTGTTTTTTTCACGTTTCAACTATATTGTATCATCTCCTTCATACCCGGTTCCAAGAATATTAAAGCAGATGCCCTTTCCCGCCAATTTCTTGTCGAGGACAAAATCGAAGCCAGATCAGAAACCATTCTCCCCTCTAAGCTCATCATATCTGCCAATTCGTTCGACATACTAGACGACATTTTTCGAGATCAGACTAACATTCCTTGAGAAAGGTCTTTTAGAGCCTGAAACGCGTGGGAGGTTTTTTCCTGTTGTGTTTTGTTTGTTTTTTTGTTTTTTATGTAGTTTAATAAACTTTTTTTTTAACTTTTTCATCCTACTGGTGAGCTGATGGTGCTTATTTCTGGGACTCTGCTGTTTCGTGCCAATCCCTCTTTTGTTCATAACATTCCTGAGGGTCTGGAGGTTCCGGACGGTTGTCTTTTTGCCGCACCACCCTTTCGCAGGAGGATTTTGGAGTGGGGTCACTCTTCAAAGACTGCCGGTCATCCTGGTTCTAGAAGAACTTCTGATCTCATCTCACAGACGTTCTGGTGGCTCAACATTCAAGCAGACTTGAAGGAGTTTGTCAAGGCATGCACCACATGTGCTCTTAACAAGGTCCCTCGCAGCTGTAAGGAGCGCCGACGTACAACAACCCCACGCTCCCCCTCGCGCATACGCGGGTTGTCAGCGAACCGGTCTCCCTTTCTGGCGCACACAAGGTGCACGCAATGCGCGTCCGGACTTCTCCCTCTTCAGCACACGCAATGTGCACGTGCACAGCGCGGACGTTCCCCGACGCCACGAAGCTAGGCTCCGCCCCCGACACTGCGGGCGTGTAACTAACAAGCAGCGACACTGCGGGCGTGTAACTAACAAGCAGCGACACTGCGGGTGCGTAACTAACAAGCAGCGACACTGCGAGTTGCGTAACTAACAAGCAGCGATACTGCGGGTGCGTAACTAACAAGCAGCGTTACTGCGGGTGTGTAACTAACAAGCAGCGTTACTGCGGGTGTGTAACTAACAAGCAGCGATACTGCGGGTGTGTAACTAAAAAGCAGCGTTACTGCGGGTGTGTAACTAAAAAGCAGCGTTACTGCGGGTGTGTAACTATCAAGCAGCGACACTGCGGGTGCGTAACTTACAAGCAGCGTTACTGCGGGTGCGTAGCTATCAAGCAGCGATACTGCGGGTGTGTAACTAACAAGCAGCGACACTGCGGGTGTGTAACTAACAAGCAGCGACACTGCGGGTGCGTAACTAACAAGCAGCGATACTGCGAGTGTGTAACTAACAAGCAGCGTTACTGCGGGTCTGTAACTATCAAGCAGCGACACTGCGGGTGTGTAACTAACAAGCAGCGTTACTGTGGGTGTGTAACTAACAAGCAGCGTTACTGCGGGTGTGTAACTAACAAGCAGCGACACTGCGGGTGCGTAACTAACAAGCAGCGACACTGCGAGTTGCGTAACTAACAAGCAGCGATACTGCGGGTGCGTAACTAACAAGCAGCGTTACTGCGGGTGTGTAACTAACAAGCAGCGTTACTGCGGGTGTGTAACTAACAAGCAGCGATACTGCGGGTGTGTAACTAAAAAGCAGCGTTACTGCGGGTGTGTAACTAAAAAGCAGCGTTACTGCGGGTGTGTAACTATCAAGCAGCGACACTGCGGGTGCGTAACTTACAAGCAGCGACACTGCGGGTGCGTAACTAACAAGCAGCGACACTGCGAGTTGCGTAACTAACAAGCAGCGATACTGCGGGTGTGTAACTAACAAGCAGCGTTACTGCGGGTGTGTAACTAACAAGCAGCGTTACTGCGGGTGTGTAACTAACAAGCAGCGATACTGCGGGTGTGTAACTAAAAAGCAGCGTTACTGCGGGTGTGTAACTATCAAGCAGCGACACTGCGGGTGCGTAACTTACAAGCAGCGTTACTGCGGGTGCGTAACTATCAAGCAGCGATACTGCGGGTGTGTAACTAACAAGCAGCGACACTGCGGGTGTGTAAATAACAAGCAGCGACACTGCGGGTGTGTAACTGACAAGCAGCGACACTGCGGGTGTGTAACTGACAAGCAGCGACACTGCGGGTGTGTAACTGACAAGCAGCGACACTGCGAGTTGCGTAACTAACAAGCAGCGATACTGCGGGTGCGTAACTAACAAGCAGCGTTACTCCAGGTGTGTAACTAACAAGCAGCGACACTGCGGGTGTGTAACTAACAAGCAGCGTTACTGTGGGTGTGTAACTAACAAGCAGCGATACTGCGGGTGCGTAACTAACAAGCAGCGACACTGCGGGTGTGTAACTAACAAGCAGCGTTACTGCGGGTGTGTAACTAACAAGCAGCGATACTGCGGGTGCGTAACTAACAAGCAGCGACACTGCGGGTGCGTAACTAACAAGCAGCGATACTGCGGGTGCGTAACTAACAAGCAGCGACACTGCGGGTGTGTAACTAACAAGCAGCGACACTGCGGGTGCGTAACTAACAAGCAGCGACACTGCGGGTGCGTAACTAACAAGCAGCGACACTGCGGGTGCGTAACTAACAAGCAGCGTTACTGCGTGTGTGTAACTAACAAGCAGCGACACTGCGGGTGCGTAACTAACAAGCAGCGTTACTGCGGGTGCGTAACTAACAAGCAGCGATACTGCGGGTGCGTAACTGACAAGCAGCGTTACTGCGGGTGTGTAACTAACAAGCAGCGTTACTGCTGGTGTGTAACTAACAAGCAGCGTTACTGCGTGTGTGTAACTAACAAGCAGCGTTACTGCGGGTGCGTAACTAACAAGCAGCGATACTGCGGGTGTGTAACTAACAAGCAGCGTTACTGCTGGTGTGTAACTAACAAGCAGCGTTACTGCGTGTGTGTAACTAACAAGCAGCGTTACTGCAGGTGTATAACTAACAAGCAGCGTTACTGCGGGTGCGTAACTAACAAGCAGCGATACTGCTGGTGTGTAACTAACAAGCAGCGACACAGCGTTACTGCGGGTGTGTAACTAACAAGCAGCGATCGTGCGGGTGTGTAACTAACAAGCAGCGTTTCTGCAGGTGCGTAACTAACAAGCAGCGATACTGCGGGTGTGTAACTAACAAGCAGCGATACTGCGGGTGTGTAACTAACAAGCAGCGTTACTGCTGGTGTGTAACTAACAAGCAGCGTTACTGCGTGTGTGTAACTAACAAGCAGCGTTACTGCAGGTGTATAACTAACAAGCAGCGTTACTGCGGGTGCGTAACTAACAAGCAGCGATACTGCTGGTGTGTAACTAACAAGCAGCGACACAGCGTTACTGCGGGTGTGTAACTAACAAGCAGCGATCGTGCGGGTGTGTAACTAACAAGCAGCGTTTCTGCAGGTGCGTAACTAACAAGCAGCGATACTGCGGGTGTGTAACTAACAAGCAGCGACACTGCGGGTGTGTAACTAACAAGCAGCGTTAGTGCGGGTCTGTAACTAACAAGCAGCGATACTGCGGGTGTGTAACTAACAAGCAGTGTTACTGCGGGTGTGTAACTAACAAGCAGCGTTACTGCGAGTGTGTAACTAACAAGCAGCGTTACTGCGGGTGTGTAACTAACAAGCAGCGTTACTGCGGGTGTGTAACTAACAAGCAGCGATACTGCGGGTGTGTAACTAACAAGCAGCGTTACTGCGGGTGTGTAACTAACAAGCAGCATTACTGCGGGTCTGTAACTAACAAGCAGCGATACTGCGGGTGTGTAACTAACAAGCAGTGTTACTGCGGGTGTGTAACTAACAAGCAGCGTTACTGCGAGTGTGTAACTAACAAGCAGCGTTACTGCGGGCGTGTAACTAACAAGCAGCGTTATTGCGGGTGCGTAACTAACAAGCAGCGTTATTGCGTGTGCGTAACTAACAAGCAGCGTTATTGCGGGTGCGTAACTAACAAGCAGCGATACTGCAGGTGTGTAACTAACAAGCAGCGTTACTGCGGGTGCGTAACTAACAAGCAGCGTTATTGCGGGTGCGTAACTAACAAGCAGCGTTACTGCGGGTGTGTAACTAACAAGCAGCGTTACTGCGGGTGTGTAACTAACAAGCAGCGTTATTGCGTGTGCGTAACTAACAAGCAGCGTTATTGCGGGTGCGTAACTAACAAGCAGCGTTATTGCGGGTGTGTAACTAACAAGCAGCTTTACTGCGGGTGTGTAACCAACAAGCAGCGATACTGCGGGTGTGTAACTAACAAGCAGCGATACTGCGGGTGTGTAACTAACAAGCAGCGACACTCCGGGTGCGTAACTAACAAGTAGCGTTACTGCGGGTGTGTAACTAAAAAGCAGCGTTACTTCGGGAGTGTAACTAACAAGCAGCGACACTGCGGGTGCGTAGCTAACAAGCAGCGTTACTGCGGGTGTGTAACTAACAAGCAGCGACACTGCGGGTGCGTAGCTAACAAGCAGCGTTACTGCGGGTGTGTAACTAACAAGCAGCGACACTGCGGGTGTGTAACCAACAAGCAGCGTTACTGCGGGTGTGTAACCAACAAGCAGCGTTACTGCGGGTGTGTAACCAACAAGCAGCGTTACTGCGGGTGTGTAACCAACAAGCAGCGTTACTGCGGGTGTGTAACTAACAAGCAGCGTTACTGCGGGTGCGTAACTAACAAGCAGCGATACTGCGGGTGTGTAACCAACAAGCAGCGTTACTGCGGGTGCGTAACTAACAAGCAGCGATACTGCGGGTGTGTAACCAACAAGCAGCGACACTGCGGGTGTGTAACTAACAAGCAGCGTTACTGCGGGTGTGTAACTAACAAGTAGCGATACTGCGGGTGTAATCAAAGATACCTCCCCCCCAGAGACCACTCACGCTTGCCCGTGTGAGTGCACGCAGTATATCTCTGCACTTTTTGATTTAAATACAACCGTCTACTTCATAAGTATATTCTGCTTTATCCCTGACGTGTTTGTTTTTATCTCATTTCACTCCGAGGACGACATTACAAGCTATCCCTACAGAGAAGACCAGAAAAGTTCCACTTCAGACCAGCGGAGAAGTAAAGTACAAGCGGAAGAAACACAGAAGATACAACAGCAAAAGTAAAGATACCTTGATGTGAAAGCATTTACACAAGGCCGTGTAAGTGTTTATGTTATTTTTACACTGTATTTCACATCACAGTTATTAACCACTTTAGTATCGATATATTTGTTTAGTTCCTCAACCTGTGCTCCCCCATTTTTGTTTGTTTTTGTGTAACTAACAAGCTGCGACACTGCGGGCGTGTAACTAACAAGCAGCGACACTGCGGGTGTGTAACTAACAAGCTGCGACACTGCGGGCGTGTAACTAACAACCAGCGACACTGCGGGTGTGTAACTAACAAGCAGCGACACTGCGGGTGCGTAACTACGGGTGCGTAACTAACAAGCAGCGACACTGCGGGTGTGTAACTAACAAGCAGCGACACTGCGGGTGCGTAACTAACAAGCAGCGTTACTGCGGGTGTGTAACTAACAAGCTGCGACACTGCGGGCGTGTAACTAACAAGCAGCGACACTGCGGGTGTGTAACTAACAAGCAGCGTTACTGCGGGTGTGTAACTAACAAGCAGCGTTACTGCGGGTGTGTAACTAACAAGCAGCGTTACTGCGGGTGTGTAACTAACAAGCAGCGACACTGCGGGCGTGTAACTAACAAGCAGCGACACTGCGGGTGTGTAACTAACAAGCTGCGACACTGCGGGTGCGTAACTAACAAGCAGCGATACTGCGGGTGCGTAACTAACAAGCAGCGACACTGCGGGTGTGTAACTAACAAGCAGCGTTACTGCGGGTGTGTAACTAACAAGCAGCGATACTGCGGGTGCGTAACTAACAAGCAGCGACACTGCGGGTGTGTAACTAACAAGCAGCGATACTGCGGGTGCGTAACTAACAAGCAGCGACACTGCGGGTGTGTAACTAACAAGCAGCGACACTGCGGGTGCGTAACTAACAAGCAGCGACACTGCGGGTGCGTAACTAACAAGCAGCGACACTGCGGGTGCGTAACTAACAAGCAGCGTTACTGCGTGTGTGTAACTAACAAGCAGCGACACTGCGGGTGCGTAACTAACAAGCAGCGTTACTGCGGGTGCGTAACTAACAAGCAGCGATACTGCGGGTGCGTAACTGACAAGCAGCGTTACTGCGGGTGTGTAACTAACAAGCAGCGTTACTGCTGGTGTGTAACTAACAAGCAGCGTTACTGCGTGTGTGTAACTAACAAGCAGCGTTACTGCGGGTGCGTAACTAACAAGCAGCGATACTGCGGGTGTGTAACTAACAAGCAGCGTTACTGCTGGTGTGTAACTAACAAGCAGCGTTACTGCGTGTGTGTAACTAACAAGCAGCGTTACTGCGGGTGTATAACTAACAAGCAGCGTTACTGCGGGTGCGTAACTAACAAGCAGCGATACTGCTGGTGTGTAACTAACAAGCAGCGACACAGCGTTACTGCGGGTGTGTAACTAACAAGCAGCGATCGTGCGGGTGTGTAACTAACAAGCAGCGTTTCTGCGGGTGCGTAACTAACAAGCAGCGATACTGCGGGTGTGTAACTAACAAGCAGCGTTACTGCGGGTCTGTAACTAACAAGCAGCGATACTGCGGGTGTGTAACTAACAAGCAGTGTTACTGCGGGTGTGTAACTAACAAGCAGCGTTACAGCGAGTGTGTAACTAACAAGCAGCGTTACTGCGGGTGCGTAACTAACAAGCAGCGAAACTGCGGGTTGCGTAACTAACAAGCAGCGATACTGCGGGTGTGTAACTAACAAGCAGCGTTACTGCGGGTGTGTAACTGACAAGCAGCGACACTGCGGGTGTGTAACTAACAAGCAGCGTTACTGCGGGTGCGTAACTAACAAGCAGCGACACTGCGGGTGTGTAACTGACAAGCAGCGACACTGCGGGTGTGTAACTGACAAGCAGCGATACTGCGGGTGTGTAACTGACAAGCAGCGACACTGCGAGTGTGTAACTGACAAGCAGCGACACTGCGAGTGTGTAACTGACAAGCAGCGATACTGCGGGTGTGTAACTGACAAGCAGCGACACTGCGAGTGTGTAACTGACAAGCAGCGATACTGCGGGTGTGTAACTGACAAGCAGCGACACTGCGTGTGTGTAACTGACAAGCAGCGATACTGCGGGTGTGTAACTAACAAGCAGCGATTCTGCGGGTGTGTAACTAACATGCAGCGTTACTGCGGGTGTGTAACTGACAAGCAGCGATACTGCGGGTGTGTAACTGACAAGCAGCGATACTGCGGGTGTGTAACTGACAAGCAGCGATACTGCGGGTGCGTAACTAACAAGCAGCGTTACTGCGGGTGTGTAACTAACAAGCAGCGACACAGCGTTACTGCGGGTGTGTAACTAACAAGCAGCGATCGTGCGGGTGTGTAACTAACAAGCAGCGTTTCTGCGGGTGCGTAACTAACAAGCAGCGATACTGCGGGTGCGTAACTAACAAGCAGCGACACTGCGGGTGTGTAACTAACAAGCAGCGTTACTGCGGGTGTGTAACTAACAAGCAGCGATACTGCGGGTGCGTAACTAACAAGCAGCGTTACAGCGAGTGTGTAACTAACAAGCAGCGTTACTGCGGGTGCGTAACTAACAAGCAGCGAAACTGCGGGTTGCGTAACTAACAAGCAGCGATACTGCGGGTGTGTAACTAACAAGCAGCGTTACTGCGGGTGTGTAACTGACAAGCAGCGACACTGCGGGTGTGTAACTAACAAGCAGCGTTACTGCGGGTGCGTAACTAACAAGCAGCGACACTGCGGGTGTGTAACTGACAAGCAGCGACACTGCGGGTGTGTAACTGACAAGCAGCGATACTGCGGGTGTGTAACTGACAAGCAGCGACACTGCGAGTGTGTAACTGACAAGCAGCGACACTGCGAGTGTGTAACTGACAAGCAGCGATACTGCGGGTGTGTAACTGACAAGCAGCGACACTGCGAGTGTGTAACTGACAAGCAGCGATACTGCGGGTGTGTAACTGACAAGCAGCGACACTGCGTGTGTGTAACTGACAAGCAGCGATACTGCGGGTGTGTAACTAACAAGCAGCGATTCTGCGGGTGTGTAACTAACATGCAGCGTTACTGCGGGTGTGTAACTGACAAGCAGCGATACTGCGGGTGTGTAACTGACAAGCAGCGATACTGCGGGTGTGTAACTGACAAGCAGCGATACTGCGGGTGCGTAACTAACAAGCAGCGTTACTGCGGGTGTGTAACTAACAAGCAGCGACACAGCGTTACTGCGGGTGTGTAACTAACAAGCAGCGATCGTGCGGGTGTGTAACTAACAAGCAGCGTTTCTGCGGGTGCGTAACTAACAAGCAGCGATACTGCGGGTGTGTAACTAACAAGCAGCGTTACTGCGGGTCTGTAACTAACAAGCAGCGATACTGCGGGTGTGTAACTAACAAGCAGTGTTACTGCGGGTGTGTAACTAACAAGCAGCGTTACTGCGAGTGTGTAACTAACAAGCAGCGTTACTGCGGGTGCGTAACTAACAAGCAGCGAAACTGCGGGTTGCGTAACTAACAAGCAGCGATACTGCGGGTGTGTAACTAACAAGCAGCGTTACTGCGGGTGCGTAACTAACAAGCAGCGACACTGCGGGTGTGTAACTAACAAGCAGCGACACTGCGGGTGTGTAACTGACAAGCAGCGACACTGCGGGTGTGTAACTGACAAGCAGCGATACTGCGGGTGTGTAACTGACAAGCAGCGATACTGCGGGTGTGTAACTGACAAGCAGCGATACTGCGGGTGTGTAACTGACAAGCAGCGTTACTGCGGGTGTGTAACTGACAAGCAGCGATACTGCGGGTGTGTAACTGACAAGCAGCGATACTGCGGGTGTGTAACCGACAAGCAGCGATACTGCGGGTGTGTAACTGACAAGCAGCGTTACTGCGTGTGTGTAACTAACAAGCAGCGACACTGCGGGTGTGTAACTAACAAGCAGCGTTACTGCGGGTGTGTAACTAACAAGCAGCGTTATTGCGGGTGCGTAACTAACAAGCAGCGTTACTGCGGGCGCGTAACTAACAAGCAGCGACACTGCGGGTGTGTAACTAACAAGCAGCGTTACTGCGGGTGTGTAACTAACAAGCAGCGTTATTGCGGGCGCGTAACTAACAAGCAGCGTTACTGCGGGTGCGTAACTAACAAGCAGCGTTTCTGCGGGTGTGTAACCAACAAGCAGCGATACTGCGGGTGTGTAACTAACAAGCAGCGATACTGCGGGTGTGTAACTAACAAGCAGCGATACTGCGGGTGTGTAACTAACAAGCAGCGACACTGCGGGTGTGTAACTAACAAGCAGCGTTACTGCGGGTGCGTAACTAACAAGCAGCGTTACTGCGGGTGCGTAACTAACAAGCAGCGTTACTGCGGGTGTGTAACTAACAAGCAGCGTTACTGCTGGTGTGTAACTAACAAGCAGCGTTACTGCGGGTGTGTAACTAACAAGCAGCGTTACTGCGGGTGCGTAACTAACAAGCAGCGTTACTGCGGGTGTGTAACTAACAAGCAGCGTTACTGCGGGTGCGTAACTAACAAGCAGCGTTACTGCGGGTGTGTAACTAACAAGTAGCGATACTGCGGGTGTAATCAAAGATACCTCCCCCCCAGAGACCACTCACGCTTGCCCGTGTGAGTGCACGCAGTATATCTCTGCACTTTTTGATTTAAATACAACCGTCTACTTCATAAGTATATTCTGCTTTATCCCTGACGTGTTTGTTTTTATCTCATTTCACTCCGAGGACGACATTACAAGCTATCCCTACAGAGAAGACCAGAAAAGTTCCACTTCAGACCAGCGGAGAAGTAAAGTACAAGCGGAAGAAACACAGAAGATACAACAGCAAAAGTAAAGATACCTTGATGTGAAAGCATTTACACAAGGCCGTGTAAGTGTTTATGTTATTTTTACACTGTATTTCACATCACAGTTATTAACCACTTTAGTATCGATATATTTGTTTAGTTCCTCAACCTGTGCTCCCCCATTTTTGTTTGTTTTTGTGTAACTAACAAGCTGCGACACTGCGGGCGTGTAACTAACAAGCAGTGACACTGCGGGTGTGTAACTAACAAGCTGCGACACTGCGGGCGTGTAACTAACAACCAGCGACACTGCGGGTGTGTAACTAACAAGCAGCGACACTGCGGGTGCGTAACTGCGGGTGCGTAACTAACAAGCAGCGACACTGCGGGTGCGTAACTAACAAGCAGCGTTACTGCGGGTGTGTAACTAACAAGCTGCGACACTGCGGGCGTGTAACTAACAAGCAGCGACACTGCGGGTGTGTAACTAACAAGCAGCGTTACTGCGGGTGTGTAACTAACAAGCAGCGTTACTGCGGGTGTGTAACTAACAAGCAGCGTTACTGCGGGTGCGTAACTAACAAGCAGCGATACTGCGGGTGCGTAACTGACAAGCAGCGTTACTGCGGGTGTGTAACTAACAAGCAGCGTTACTGCTGGTGTGTAACTAACAAGCAGCGTTACTGCGTGTGTGTAACTAACAAGCAGCGTTACTGCGGGTGCGTAACTAACAAGCAGCGATACTGCGGGTGTGTAACTAACAAGCAGCGTTACTGCTGGTGTGTAACTAACAAGCAGCGTTACTGCGTGTGTGTAACTAACAAGCAGCGTTACTGCGGGTGTATAACTAACAAGCAGCGTTACTGCGGGTGCGTAACTAACAAGCAGCGATACTGCTGGTGTGTAACTAACAAGCAGCGACACAGCGTTACTGCGGGTGTGTAACTAACAAGCAGCGATCGTGCGGGTGTGTAACTAACAAGCAGCGTTTCTGCGGGTGCGTAACTAACAAGCAGCGATACTGCGGGTGCGTAACTAACAAGCAGCGAAACTGCGGGTTGCGTAACTAACAAGCAGCGATACTGCGGGTGTGTAACTAACAAGCAGCGTTACTGCGGGTGTGTAACTGACAAGCAGCGACACTGCGGGTGTGTAACTAACAAGCAGCGTTACTGCGGGTGCGTAACTAACAAGCAGCGACACTGCGGGTGTGTAACTGACAAGCAGCGACACTGCGGGTGTGTAACTGACAAGCAGCGATACTGCGGGTGTGTAACTGACAAGCAGCGACACTGCGAGTGTGTAACTGACAAGCAGCGACACTGCGAGTGTGTAACTGACAAGCAGCGATACTGCGGGTGTGTAACTGACAAGCAGCGACACTGCGAGTGTGTAACTGACAAGCAGCGATACTGCGGGTGTGTAACTGACAAGCAGCGACACTGCGTGTGTGTAACTGACAAGCAGCGATACTGCGGGTGTGTAACTAACAAGCAGCGATTCTGCGGGTGTGTAACTAACATGCAGCGTTACTGCGGGTGTGTAACTGACAAGCAGCGATACTGCGGGTGTGTAACTGACAAGCAGCGATACTGCGGGTGTGTAACTGACAAGCAGCGATACTGCGGGTGCGTAACTAACAAGCAGCGTTACTGCGGGTGTGTAACTAACAAGCAGCGACACAGCGTTACTGCGGGTGTGTAACTAACAAGCAGCGATCGTGCGGGTGTGTAACTAACAAGCAGCGTTTCTGCGGGTGCGTAACTAACAAGCAGCGATACTGCGGGTGTGTAACTAACAAGCAGCGTTACTGCGGGTCTGTAACTAACAAGCAGCGATACTGCGGGTGTGTAACTAACAAGCAGTGTTACTGCGGGTGTGTAACTAACAAGCAGCGTTACTGCGAGTGTGTAACTAACAAGCAGCGTTACTGCGGGTGCGTAACTAACAAGCAGCGAAACTGCGGGTTGCGTAACTAACAAGCAGCGATACTGCGGGTGTGTAACTAACAAGCAGCGTTACTGCGGGTGCGTAACTAACAAGCAGCGACACTGCGGGTGTGTAACTAACAAGCAGCGACACTGCGGGTGTGTAACTGACAAGCAGCGACACTGCGGGTGTGTAACTGACAAGCAGCGATACTGCGGGTGTGTAACTGACAAGCAGCGATACTGCGGGTGTGTAACTGACAAGCAGCGTTACTGCGGGTGTGTAACTGACAAGCAGCGATACTGCGGGTGTGTAACTGACAAGCAGCGATACTGCGGGTGTGTAACCGACAAGCAGCGATACTGCGGGTGTGTAACTGACAAGCAGCGTTACTGCGTGTGTGTAACTAACAAGCAGCGACACTGCGGGTGTGTAACTAACAAGCAGCGTTACTGCGGGTGTGTAACTAACAAGCAGCGTTATTGCGGGTGCGTAACTAACAAGCAGCGTTACTGCGGGTGCGTAACTAACAAGCAGCGTTTCTGCGGGTGTGTAACCAACAAGCAGCGATACTGCGGGTGTGTAACTAACAAGCAGCGATACTGCGGGTGTGTAACTAACAAGCAGCGATACTGCGGGTGTGTAACTAACAAGCAGCGATACTGCGGGTGCGTAACTAACAAGCAGCGTTTCTGCGGGTGTGTAACCAACAAGCAGCGATACTGCGGGTGTGTAACTAACAAGCAGCGACACTGCGGGTGTGTAACTAACAAGCAGCGTTACTGCGGGTGTGTAACTAACAAGCAGCGTTATTGCGGGTGCGTAACTAACAAGCAGCGTTACTGCGGGTGCGTAACTAACAAGCAGCGTTTCTGCGGGTGTGTAACCAACAAGCAGCGATACTGCGGGTGTGTAACTAACAAGCAGCGATACTGCGGGTGTGTAACTAACAAGCAGCGATACTGCGGGTGTAATCAAAGATACCTCCCCCCCAGAGACCACTCACGCTTGCCCGTGTGAGTGCACGCAGTATATTTCTGCACTTTTTGATTTAAATACAACCGTCTACTTCATAAGTATATTCTGCTTTATCCCTGACGTGTTTGTTTTTATCTCATTTCACTCCGAGGACGACATTACAAGCTATCCCTACAGAGAAGACCAGAAAAGTTCCACTTCAGACCAGCGGAGAAGTAAAGTACAAGCGGAAGAAACACAGAAGATACAACAGCAAAAGTAAAGATACCTTGATGTGAAAGCATTTACACAAGGCCGTGTAAGTGTTTATGTTATTTTTACACTGTATTTCACATCACAGTTATTAACCACTTTAGTATTGATATATTTGTTTAGTTCCTCAACCTGTGCTCCCCCATTTTTGTTTGTTTTTGTGTAACTAACAAGCAGCGACACTGCGGGTGTGTAACTAACAAGCAGCGACACTGCGGGTGTGTAACTAACAAGCAGCGACACTGCGGGTGTGTAACTAGCAAGCTGCGACACTGCGGGCGTGTAACTAACAAGCAGCGATACTGCGGGTGTGTAACTAACAAGCAGCGATACTGCGGGTGTGTAAATAACAAGCAGCGATACTGCGGGTGTGTAACTAACAAGCAGCGTTACTGCGGGTGTATAACTAACAAGCAGCGTTACTGCGGGTGCGTAACTAACAAGCAGCGACACAGCGTTACTGCGGGTGTGTAACTAACAAGCAGCGTTACTGCGGGTGTGTAACTAACAAGCAGCGACACAGCGTTACTGCGGGTGTGTAACTAACAAGCAGCGATAGTGTGGGTGTGTAACTAACAAGCAGCGTTTCTGCGGGTGCGTAACTAACAAGCAGCGATACTGCGGGTGTGTAACTAACAAGCAGCGTTGCTGCGGGTCTGTAACTAACAAGCAGCGATACTGCGGGTGTGTAACTAACAAGCAGCGACACTGCGGGTGTGTAACTAGCAAGCTGCGACACTGCGGGCGTGTAACTAACAAGCAGCGATACTGCGGGTGTGTAACTAACAAGCAGCGATACTGCGGGTGTGTAACTAACAAGCAGCGATACTGCGGGTGTGTAACTAACAAGCAGCGATACTGCGGGTGTGTAACTAACAAGCAGCGTTACTGCGGGTGCGTAACTAACAAGCAGCGATACTGCGGGTGTGTAACTAACAAGCAGCGATACTGCTGGTGTGTAACTAACAAGCAGCGACACTGCAGGTGCGTAACTAACAAGCAGCGTTACTGCGGGTGCGTAACTAACAAGCAGCGTTACTGCGGGTGTGTAACTAACAAGCAGCGTTACTGCGGGTGTGTAACTAACAAGCAGCGACACTGCGGGTGCGTAACTAACAAGCAGCGACACTGCGGGTGCGTAACTAACAAGCAGCGTTACTGCGGGTGTGTAACTAACAAGCAGCGTTTCTGCGGGTGCGTAACTAACAAGCAGCGACACTGCGGGTGTGTAACTAACAAGCAGCGTTACTGCGGGTGTGTAACTAACAAGCAGCGATACTGCGGGTGCGTAACTAACAAGCAGCGACACTGCGGGTGCGTAACTAACAAGCAGCGTTACTGCGGGTGTGTAACTAACAAGCAGCGTTTCTGCGGGTGCGTAACTAACAAGCAGCGACACTGCGGGTGTGTAACTAACAAGCAGCGTTACTGCGGGTGTGTAACTAACAAGCAGCGATACTGCGGGTGTGTAACTAACAAGCAGCGACACTGCGGGTGTGTAATTAACAAGCAGCGACACTGCGGGTGTGTAACTAACAAGCAGCGTTACTGCGGGTGTGTAACTAACAAGCAGCGACACTGCGGGTGTGTAACTAACAAGCAGCGATACTGCGGGTGTGTAACTAACAAGCAGCGTTACTGCGGGTGTGTAACTAACAAGCAGCGTTCCTGCGGGTGTGTAACTAACAAGCAGCGTTACTGCGGGTGTGTAACTGACAAGCAGCGATACTGCGGGTGCGTAACTAACAAGCAGCGACACTGCGGGTGTGTAACTAACAAGCAGCGACACTGCGGGTGTGTAACTAACAAGCAGCGACACTGCGGGTGTGTAACTAACAAGCAGCGATACTGCGGGTGTGTAACTAACAAGCAGCGACACTGCGGGTGTGTAACTAACAAGCAGCGATACTGCGGGTGTGTAACTAACAAGCAGCGACACTGCGGGTGTGTAACTAACAAGCAGCGACACTGCGGGTGTGTAACTAACAAGCAGCGACACTGCGGGTGTGTAACTAACAAGCAGCGACACTGCGGGTGTGTAACTAACAAGCAGCGATACTGCGGGTGTGTAACTAACAAGCAGGGACACTGCGGGTGTGTAACTAACAAGCAGCGATACTGCGGGTGTGTAACTAACAAGCAGCGTTACTGCGGGTGTGTAACTAAAGCCGAGTCCATAGAAGGAGGGCTGACGCTCAGCGCTGAGCCCCTGCATCCTCCATGTGGATGTCTTTAGAAGGGGCTCACGCGAGCGTCAGCAGGCGAGCCGAGGAGACAGGATTTTCAGCCGATGGAACTTCTGTTCCAGACGGCGCTGAGGATGTCACGTGGGCGGCCAGCAACCAATCACAGGTAAGTGAAGCAGAGAAATGGCAACATGTAAGTTAAATGTGTTTTATTCTTTTTCTGTGTGCTTTTTGCCTTGATTTCTGCTGTGTCTTGTGTGCTGAGACTTGTGTGCTTGTGTGCTGAGACTTGTGTGCTTGTGTGCTGTGAATTGTGTGCTGTGAACTGTGTGCTGACTTGTGTGCTTGTGTGCTGTGAATTGTGTGCTTGTGTGCTGAGACTTGTGTGCTTGTGTGCTGACTTGTGTGCTGTGAATTGTGTGCTTGTGTGCTGTGAATTGTGTGCTTGTGTGCTGTGAATTGTGTGCTGACTTGTGTGCTGTGACTTTTTTTTTGTGATGGATCCTGCACTTATTGAGGATTTAATCAATGAGGTCTCCCTCAGAGATCCATTGTGGAACCAACGTTCCAGAACTTATCACGACAGAATTGTCCACGATAAGCTCTGGAAAGAGATAGCGCAGCTACTGAACACATCACGGAAGTATTTTTCACCCCTTTTATGCGTATAAATGTGTATTTGCCTTTCCCTCCAAAAGCATACCCATACGCCTGTATACGTGTCATAAATCGCTAGTATCCATAGTATTAAAAATGCACGTTGTTACAATTTTATTTTCTAGTAAAATTAATTTTTTTATGTTATTTTTTATTCCTAGCAATAATTGCGAAAGCCAAGTGGAAGAACCTTCGGGACGGCTACCGGCGGGAGCTGAAAAAGTGCAGCCCACCGCGTTCAGGGGACCCTGGACCAAGCATCGGGGAAGGACCTTCCACGTGGCCATATTTTGAGCTGATGAACTTTCTCAAAGAACAGATGCCGCCAGCCAAAACGTCTTCGAATGTGGAAGATCCCGAAAGCCAGGAAGAGACCTTTGTGGAGTTGTCGTTCGTTGAAGATGACCCGAGCTCGGAGCCTGTTGCTTCTGTTTCCACGCTGGAACCTGCAGCGTCCCAGCACAGACTTGGAGCGGAAGATGCTCCAATTCGAAGAAAACAAATTCGGCTTAATGCAAGCGATGATGACGAGCAACGAAGAACTGGAGTTTTTTAAAAGTCTGGTTCCTTATATTCTGCCCTTGGACAAATTGACAAAGCTTCGTCTGCGTCAAAATATTCAAGAACTTGTTTTTGACGCGGTGGCGGATTTTGAGGCGAATAAGTAGACATTTATTTCCAAAAAAAAAGTTTACAGTTTGAAATACAGTTTAAAAAATAGTTATGTTAACTATCTTGTTGAATAAATATTTATACTTCTTCATTTAACTTTTTTGTCGGTGTATTTTCCATGTAGATTTAGATTAGACACTTTTTAATAAATTAATAAAAAAAATAAACAGGTTATATTTCAAACATATTTTCTGACTGTCTCACATGCTCCCTATCACAAAACAGTGTGCGTACGCACACACTCACTGATACTGTGTGCACGCACAGACACACACAGTGTGCACGCACACACTCACACACAGTGTGCACGCACAGACTCACACACACTGTGTACGCACAGACTCACTTCCAATGTGCCAAACTCGCGCACTGCCACGCTGAACCAATGACCCAATTCATGTAGGATCTAAAAAGGTTTTATTGATAATGTTTGTTCTTTCTATTACAAAAAATTATTAACCATATCCAAAAAATAAACTTTATTACTGTTACATGTTTTATAACTCTTCTGGTGAAATTTTTACATATCATTTTGCCATGGTACAGCTCCCTCCGCATTGAAATAATCTCTAAATGTATCTCGAATGCATTTAGCAATTTTGCCTGGTGCACTGTTAGCTTTATTTCTGCGGAATGAAGTAGGAAGTACTGCTGTACTTATTTCTGCGGAATGAAGTAGGAAGTACTGCTGTACTTATTTCTGCGGAATGAAGTAGGAAGTACTGCTGTACTTATTTCTGCGGAATGAAGTAGGAAGTACTGCTGTACTTATTTCTGCGGAATGAAGTAGGAAGTACTGCTGTACTTATTTCTGCGGAATGAAGTAGGAAGTACTGCTGTACTATCATTCATTACACCCTCATTTGCTCCTTCCAAATGGATTACCACATTATGTAGTATAGCGACACATTTCACTATACTTTTTGCATTTGGCACCGAAGTTTCTATCGCTTTCAATAGTATGCGCCATTTTGCTGACATTATACCAAATGCGCACTCTACACACCGCCTGGCCCTCGACAGTCTGTAATTAAAGATTTCACCCTCTTTTGTTAATCCTTTCCTACAATAAGGCTTCATTAAGTATTTAAGCAATGGGTAGGCCTCATCTGCTAGTAGGACATGTGGTAATTTATCTCTGGAACTGGATGGCAAAGCTTTCGCGTCAGGAAGCACCAATTTATTTTGTTCTATTAACTTATATAGTGATGATGCTCTAAATACTCCACCATCACTTTGTTTGCCATACGCGCCCACATCAATGGCTAGAAAACGACATTTCGCATCAGCAACTGCTTGTAAAACAATGGAGTGAAAATGTTTGTAGTTATAAAACATTGAACCAGAATTTGTAGGGTGTTTGATTCTTATATGTTTTCCATCTACACAGCCCACACAATTTGGAAAATTCCATTTCAACTCAAATTCTTTAGAAACCTTTTCAAGCAAATCAACATTTGGAAATGGCATATGTTCTGGCTGCAATGCATGATATATTGCGGTACATGTGGCATGTACAATTGACGCAACGGTGCTTTTCCCCATCTTGAATGAAAACGACAAGGAACGGAACGATGCCCCAGTTGAAAGAAATCTGGAAAATATAAAATAAAACAGTGCAAGAGTTATTACACATTGTTACAAACCATTGTATGCATCTCTCTTGGTCTCTCTCTCTCGGTCTGTCTCGGTCTTGGTGTCAAGGTCGGTCTCTTTTGTTCTCGGTGTCTCGGTCCCTCTCTTTCCTTCTCGGTCTCTCGCTTTCGTTCTCGTTATCTCGGTCTCTCGCGATAGAGATAGAGATATATAGAAATAAATGTACACAAAAACACACACACACAAATAATTACCGCAAAGTTATCATCAATCTTTCTTCGGCACGAATTACTTTGCAGAAATTTGTCTGTAATGGAGTTATAGCTTCTTCAATATGTTTCAAGATGTAGTCGAAAGTTTTTATTGACATTCTCATATATTCGTAGAATTTTTGATCGTGTGCACGTAGAAATGGGTATAATGTGGCAAATTCACCAAGTGTCGCACGCTGCCGATTAATTTCATGTACGTTTGTTGTTCTGCCACCCCAAAAAGCAGTTTTCACATAAACACTCTCCATTAGGAAAAAAATACACTCTCCATTAGGAAAAAAATACACTCTCCATTAGGAAAAAAATACACATCTCCTTTGACAAAGACATTCTTAATGTCAATTTCTGGTTTGAGATATATGCTTTCCTCAGATAATCTCTTTTGCTGTTTGCTTTTCCTTTTTTCTTCAAATCTCCAAAATCTTCACTGCACTGTGTGCCAGGCCTCGCACCCTGCCTTAATACAAGGGGCGGGGGGGGTGCCAGGCCTCGCACCCTGCCTTAATACAAGGGGGGGGGGGGGGGTGTGCCAGGCCTCGCACCCTGCCTTAATACATTGGGTGGGGGGGGGTGCCAGGCCTCGCACCCTGCCTTAATACAAGGGGGGGGGGGGGGTGTGCCAGGCCTCGCACCCTGCCTTAATACAAGGGGCGGGGGGGGTGCCAGGCCTCGCACCCTGCCTTAATACAAGGGGGGGGGTGTGTGCCAGGCCTCGCACCCTGCCTTAATACAAGGGGGGGGGGGGGTGTGCCAGGCCTCGCACCCTGCCTTAATACAAGGGGGGGGGGGTGTGCCAGGCCTCGCACCCTGCCTTAATACAAGGGGGGGGGGTGTGCCAGGCCTCGCACCCTGCCTTAATACAAGGGGGGGGGGGGTGTGCCAGGCCTCGCACCCTGCCTTAATACAAGGGGGGGGGGTGTGCCAGGCCTCGCACCCTGCCTTAATACAAGGGGGGGGGGGGTGTGCCAGGCCTCGCACCCTGCCTTAATACAAGGGGGGGGGGGGTGTGCCAGGCCTCGCACCCTGCCTTAATACAAGGGGGGGGGGGGTGTGCCAGGCCTCGCACCCTGCCTTAATACAAGGGGGGGGGGTGTGCCAGGCCTCGCACCCTGCCTTAATACAAGGGGGGGGGGGGGGTGCCAGGCCTCGCACCCTGCCTTAATACAAGGGGGGTGTGCCAGGCCTCGCACCCTGCCTTAATACAAGGGGGTGGGGGGTGTTAAATCGAGCTACTTCATGCACAGGGTCAGGACAAAACAAGCAGACACTGGGAGCGCACTGGGAGGGCACTGGGAGCGCACTGGGAGACACTGGGAGCGCACAATACACTGATTTCACCCACCCTCAATGTTTTCCCTCCTCGAGCCCTGAGGTTGGCGCCTTCACGGTCACTTCGGCGCTTCCATGTCACGTGAGCACGTTGTTCCCCTGCACGGCGCATGATGTGGACGTCGGGACTTCGACCCCGACTTGACCCCGTAACTCCGCCTACCATCAGCACGCTGGCTCGCCTGCAAGGCCGTGCAATCGCGGAGACTGCAGCAGGCGAGCCTCAGCGTCAGCGTGCCTCAGCGCTGTTCATGCCTCTATGGTCCGGGCCTAACAAGCAGCGACACTGCGGGTGTGTAACTAACAAGCAGCGATACTGCGGGTGTGTAACTAACAAGCAGCGATACTGCGGGTGTGTAACTAACAAGCAGCGTTACTGCGGGTGTGTAACTAACAAGCAGCGTTACTGCGGGTGTGTAAATAACAAGCAGCGATACTGCGGGTGTGTAACTAACAAGCAGCGATACTGCGGGTGTGTAACTAACAAGCAGCGACACTGCGGGTGTGTAACTAACAAGCAGCGATACTGCGGGTGTGTAACTAACAAGCAGCGTTACTGCGGGTGTGTAAATAACAAGCAGCGATACTGCGGGTGTGTAACTAACAAGCAGCGTTACTGCGGGTGTGTAAATAACAAGCAGCGATACTGCGGGTGTGTAACTAACAAGCAGCGACACTGCGGGTGTGTAACTAACAAGCAGCGATACTGCGGGTGTGTAACTAACAAGCAGCGACACTGCGGGTGTGTAACTAACAAGCAGCGATACTGCGGGTGTGTAACTAACAAGCAGCGTTACTGCGGGTGTGTAACTAACAAGCAGAGACACTGCGGGTGTGTAACTAACAAGCAGCGATACTGCGGGTGTGTAACTAACAAGCAGCGATACTGCGGGTGTGTAACTAACAAGCAGGGACAGGGAAGGAGTGTGAGTATGGGGATAATGAAGGCGTCCCGTTTTTATGCTGATCGGGTGCCTGGGAAATTCTGGGAAATAATTATATTTGAACGCCCGGAGGCCTCCATGGGCAAAGCTATTAACCCCTTCTCTGCCAGAATGTGGTTGCTGATCCTGCTGGCAGTGGCGGGGTTAATGGGATTGTGCTGTGATCCCATTATCCCACGGTAGTTTCGGGGGGGGGGGGTTGCTTTATTTGTAGGACCATTTTTGCACTTAAACAATAATCTTCGTTTTTACCAATGAACAACTTTTTGCAAAAGAAAATAAAACCCAACTAATTGAGACCGTGGGATGAAATGCGTCTGCGCGGGAAAGGGTTAAACTAATTCCAATAAGCGGGCGTGTCCGGCAGCCGGTCAGGAACCGGCGGAGAGTGCGAGGACACGCGTGGAAATCCCGCGGATCACACGTTACGTGGTGTGGTGAGAGGATTTCCTGCGCCTTCTCTTGGTGTCAGATTTAGGCAAGACGTTATAATCCGAGAGATGACATATCAGCTCCGCAGAATTGAGGAAAGAGAAAGGGAAACTGGGATAGGGCCCATTACAGTGTTACGCTGGGCAATCCCCACTCTAACTGCCCCTAGATCACTCCCTATAACTTCTCTGTTAAATGACCCTATAATTTATAAATTACCCTATAACTACTACCTATAACTCCTCCCCTAACTGCTCAGTATAACTCCTCCCCAACTGCTCCTATAACTCCTTGTAAGGACCCGGGAGCCACGCGGACCTCCCCGCGCTCCCGCAGATGCCGATGCACGCGCAGCCACTCACCTCCTCCCCGGAATCCCGCGCTCTCACGCGCGCCTCCTCGCGCAGGGCTTCCCCCACTGGAGCGGCGCTCTCTACCCTCGCGGCGCGCATGCGCATAGGATTGGATTCCTGGTCGCATTGTGTGTCATCGGCATGCTCGCGACGCTCCCAAGCGACGTGTCAAGAAAGCTCTATCAGCGTTAACATCCTCACCTGCCTAGCTACTCCCCAGCCTATCGCTGCTCCTGCGGAGGCCACGCCTCTGCTCCTCCGCCCTTGGGGATTGGCTCCCTCTGCCTATATATGCTCAGCTGTGCCACTGGCACCTTGGCTGAGCATAGATTCGTGTTCCGTGTGCTTACCTCTCCTGTACCTTAGATCTCCTGCCTTGCCTTGTGATTTTCTGTGTACCAACCCGGTTTGCGTTTGGATTACCGCTACTGATCTCGGCTATCCTCGACCATCCGCCACTCTCCTACCCTGACCTCGACTCTGTACCTCAACCATTCGGCTCTCTCCAAACCTGACCTCGGCAAGTATAATGACAACTCTGATCTCTCCTACCCCGACCTGGCTACCAAGACCACTCTACATTACGGACTTGACCCCTGTGTCTGTGGCTGTTGTTTACCTATTCCCATCTCAGTACCGGGGTCTCGTCTAGTTTGTGGTGAGCACAGCGTAAAAGTATGCTCAGCCCCATAAACATAGACTCCGCTGAGGTGGGAGAGATGGTGGCATCTCATGCCGCTATATTCTCCAAACTCGAGAAGTACCTAGAGCAGTCTGACCGTCGTATGGACTCCCTACAGAAGGACCTTCAGACCCTCTCAGCTCAGGTGCAACAGGCTAACCCCATGTCTTCAGGACCACGACTTCCCACTCCCAACCGGCACCCTGGAGATTCCATAGAATGTTGTGGGTTCCACAACCAATGCTTTATCCAGTTTGAGATGATGCCCTCCAGATTCCTTACGCCTAGATCCAGGCTAGCCTATATAATTTTGTTACTCACCGACGGGGGAGGCCCAGGCCAATGCGTCATCTGGGAACAGAGAAGGGACCTCACACAAGACATTGGACAATTCACTAAAGAGTTCAGACGTGTCTTTGACACACGGGCCGCAAAATTACTGCCGCTTCCTCCCTTTTTCACATAACCCAGGGGAATCGTTCCGTGGCCAGGTATGCATTGGAATTACGGACTATCGCCTCTGAGACAGGATGGAACAACAAGGCTCTTTCTTCTGCCTTCTGGCAGGGACTCTCGGAACAACTGAAGGATGAACTCGCCACGCAGGAGCGCCCAGCTGACCTGGAGGACCTCATCGTTTTCTGCATATGTGTGGACCAGCGCCTGCAGGAAAGAGGAGCTGAGCGTTCTCACCATCATCAGGAACCCAACAGATCTTCCTTTGTCCATTTCTCTTTTTCAGAGGTTCCCGCTGCCGATGTTCCGGAACCTATGCAGTTAGGAGGCAACAAGCTGTCCGTCTCGGAGAAACAGCGCCACCGTGCGTCTGGTCTTTGCCTCTATTGCAGCAATCCAGGTCATCTAGCTCTTCGCTGCCCTCTCAAGTCGGGAGACCACCGACTCCCACTAAGGTCCAGAGGAGCCTCCGTGGGAACACTCTCTAACTTCTCTATTACCAAGGAATCTTTACCCAACAGAATCATGATCCCAGTATCCCTATCCAGTACCAGAGACACTTCCTCCTCACCGTCCCTTCGACTGCCCCATAGACCTCTTGCCGGGTTCCGTCCTTCCCAGAGGACGCTCGTATCCTCTCTCTCTCCCTGAGACCAAGGCTATGTCTGACTACATTTAGGAGAATCTTCAGAAGGTTTTTGTAACAGGGGACTTATCCCTGTTCAGTAATGTGCCTTTAATCTAGCAGTGTGGTGGTTAACTTCTGGTAGTTAATTACTAAACACCACATGCCTGATTTAGATGGCTTACAAAAACCTGTCTGTTCAGACAGGAAGGGACTCCTTAGCTCACTTTTGAGCTGACCTTTGGAGACACCACGTCTTGAGCTCTGTCAGAAAACACAGCAGAGCTGATTTCAAGACACAGGGAAAACTACTAAACCTGAAGCTGAACCAGGAACTGAGAAAATTTTCCCTCCAAGAACCAAATAAGACTTCTAAACCTGGACGCTGATATTTTCTGTGCACGCACGGGTGCGGTTCCAGGAGAGCAGAGAAGCTTACTCTACAGCTGATAAGAGACTGCTTATATCTGCTTAAGACTTTCATTATTATCTGTTTATTTTCATGCTATATGTTTTGGGGCTGAGAGAAATGCTTGACTAGGGAGATGTGAATTAATTCCATAGTGTTTTCACTAGAAATACTCCTGATAAAAAGGAAAAGGCACAATAAAGCCTTATTATAATTTCACCTTATAAAAGCCTCCTAATTGTGTACCTCTGTGAACGTTCCGTCTACAGTTTTCATAAGAAAATCCTCTTCACCGGCAAGTGCAGGGTTCTTTTTTGTCAAGAAGAAAATGGCACCCTTCGTCCGTGTATTAACTATCGGGATCTAAACAAGATTACCATAAAAAAACAATATCCCCTACCGCCTACCGCTAATATCTGAATTGTTCGACCGTCTTCAGGGATCTACCATTTTCACCAAATTGGACCTACGTGGAGCATATAATTTGGTGAGAATACGTGGGGGCGACGAGTGGAAGACCGCCTTCAACACAAGGGATGGCCATTATGAATACCTAGTTATGCCATTTGGCCTGTGTAATGCCCCCGCGGTCTTTCAGGACTTTGAATATTTCATTTACAGAGACCTTCTCAACAACTTCCTTATTGTCTACCTCAACGACATTTTGATTTTTTTCAAGTCTCTTCCGGGAACACATTGAACAGGTCAAGCAGGTACTACTACGCCTCCGACAGAACCACCTCTATGCCAAGCTGGAGAAATGCCACTTCCACCAAACCTCTACTACCTTCTTAGGATACATTATCACTGATTCTGTTTTTTCCATAGACCCCTCCAAAACGGAAAGCTGTCATGGAGTGGCCCCTTCCTAATTCTCTCAAGGGCATTCAGAGATTTCTGGGCTCTGCCAATTATTATAGAAGATTTATCCACAAATTTTCATCCATTGTTGCCCCTATCACGGCTCTCACCAAGAAAGGAGCCGACGTTGTGTCTTGACCCCCTGCAGCGATCCTGGCCTTCGACGTCCTGAAGAAAGCCTTTAGTTTTGCCCCAGTCCTGATTCACCCCAATCCTAAACTCCCTTTCACCCTAGAGGTGGATGCTTCAGACTTCGGAGCCGGCGCCATACTATCCCAAAGAAAGTCTCCCTCAGCCAAGCTGCAGCCTTGTGCTTTCTTTTAAAAAAAATTCTTCTGCACAACAGAATTACGACGTGGGCAACAGAGAGCTACTATCTATCAAACTCGCGTAGGAGGGATGGAGGCATCTATTAGAGGGTACGGAGAGTCCAAACACCATTTTGTATCTGGAGAGCGCTCAACGCCTGGGTGCCCGTCATCCCCACTGGTCTGTTTTTTTCACGTTTCAACTATATTGTATCATCTCCTTCATACCCGGTTCCAAGAATATTAAAGCAGATGCCCTTTCCCGCCAATTTCTTGTCGAGGACAAAATCGAAGCCAGATCAGAAACCATTCTCCCCTCTAAGCTCATCATATCTGCCAATTCGTTCGACATACTAGACGACATTTTTCGAGATCAGACTAACATTCCTTGAGAAAGGTCTTTTAGAGCCTGAAACGCGTGGGAGGTTTTTTCCTGTTGTGTTTTGTTTGTTTTTTTGTTTTTTATGTAGTTTAATAAACTTTTTTAACTTTTTCATCCTACTGGTGAGCTGATGGTGCTTATTTCTGGGACTCTGCTGTTTCGTGCCAATCCCTCTTTTGTTCATAACATTCCTGAGGGTCTGGAGGTTCCGGACGGTTGTCTTTTTGCCGTACCACCCTTTCGCAGGAGGATTTTGGAGTGGGGTCACTCTTCAAAGACTGCCGGTCATCCTGGTTCTAGAAGAACTTCTGATCTTATCTCACAGACGTTCTGGTGGCTCAACATTCAAGCAGACTTGAAGGAGTTTGTCAAGGCATGCACCACATGTGCTCTTAACAAGGTCCCTCGCAGCTGTAAGGAGCGCCGACGTACAACAACCCCACGCTCCCCCTCGCGCATACGCGGGTTGTCAGCAAACCGGTCTCCCTTTCTGGCGCACGCAAGGTGCACGCAATGCGCGCGCGGACTTCTCCCTCTTCAGCACACGCAATGTGCACGTGCACAGCGCGGACGTTCCCCGACGCCACGAAGCTAGGCTCCGCCCCCGGATCACGCCACACACTCCCAGTGCGCGGCTCATGAGCTCTGTGGCAACAGACCATCAGCCCTAAACAGCGGCACCTTGGTACTTGGATCCAGCCTACCACAGGCCTCTATGGAGGCTGCGCCTCCGCTCCACCCCTCATGAGGATTGGTTCTTCCACACATTTATTCTCAGCTGTGACACTGGCACTTTGGCTGAGCATAGACTCACGTTACTCTGTATTTGCCTCTGCTTATCCTGCCTTGTTCCTGTCCTGTTGTCTTGTTCCTAGTTTGATCTCCTGTTTACCGACCCGGCTTGCCTTTGGACCTCCGGCACCTCTGGAATACTGATCTCAGCTCTCTCTGGCTCTCCACTTCACTCCAATCCTGAACCCGGCTTGTACTTCGATTCTCCTCTCTACAACCCTGACCTTGGCAATAGTACCTTCTACACTCCGGACCTCTCCTGCATTGAACCCGGCAAGTAAAACGACTACCCTGATCTCTCTTATCCCAGACCTGGCTATCAAGACCACCCTACATTCTGGACGGGGTCCCCGTGTCTGTGGCTGGTGCTTCCCTATCCCCATCTCAGCACAGGGGTCTCGTCTAGTTTGTGGGGCTGAGCATACTGTCACGCTGTGCTCACCACAAACATTGACCCCGCTGGGGTGGGAGATGTGGTGGCATCTCATGCCGCTATGTTCTCCAAGCTAGAGAAATATTTAGAACAGTCTGATCGTCCTATGGACTCATTGCAGAAAGACCTCCAGACCCTCTCAGTCCAAGTACAACAGGCTAACATTCCCACCTTCTCTCCACCTCCGCCGGTTAACCCCATTCCGTCCGATCCACGACTTCCCACTCCCAACCGGTACTCCGGAGATCACTTAGAATGTCGTGGATTCCCCAACCAGTGTTTTATCCAGTTTGAGATGACCTCCTCCCGGTTCCCTACATCAAGATCCAAGGTAGCCTATATTGTGTCATTGCTCACAGGTGACGCATTGGCCTGGGCCTCGCCCATCTGGGAACAGAGAAGAGAGCTCACGCAGGACATTCGGCGATTCACAAAGGAGTACAGACGTGTCTTCGACACCCCGGGCCGTAAGATTACTGCTGCTTCCTCCCTTCTTCACATCACACAGGGAAATCGTCCGGTGGCCAGGTTTGCCTTGGAATTCCGGACAGTCGCTTCGGAGACAGGGTGGAACGATGAGGCACTCTCTTCAGTCTTTTGGCAGGGACTTTCGGAACAGCTGAAGGATGCGTTCTGCATTCGGGTAGACCAACGTCTACAGGAGAGTTGATCCGAGCGTTCGCGCCATCGACAAGTAACCACCAGGACTTCACTTGTTCATTCCCCCTTTCAAGAGGCTCCCGCTGCTGATGCCCCGGAGCCCATGAAACTAGGCGGCAATAGACTGTCCCCCTCCGAAAAACACTGTCGCAGATCCTCCGGTCTTTGTCTCTACTGTGGAAACCCTGGCCATTTTGCTTCATGCTGTCCGCTCAAGCCCGGACCCAAGTCAGGAAACGCCGACTCCCATTGAGGTCCAGAGGAGTCTCCGTGGGAACACTCTCTAAATCCTCTATCACCAAAGAACCTTTACCTAGCATAATTTTGATTCCAGTATCGCTTCTGGCCCCGGGACTCTCGGTTGCTGCCTCAGCGTTCATCGATTCCGGTTCCGCAGGGAACTTCATAGATCAAGAATTCGCTAGGAGGAATAACATCCCACTGGAGAGGAAGAGGACCCTGGTGGGACTAGAGGCCATTGACGGACGTCCTCTACAACCGGCATTCATTGTCCTACAAACTATCGAACTGTCCCTATTGTTCGGGCAGACCCACAAGGAGAAGATCTCTCTGGATGTCATCCTCTCCCCTTCTGCTGAAATAATTTTTGGGCCTTCCATAGCTTCGACGCCACAACCCTCATATCGATTGGATAAAACAAGAAAGAACCCATCTCCTGGAATCAGCAGTGCTCCATGACCTGCACAGTACCACGACAGACGATCTGCAGTGTGAAAAACCCCGAAGAGGTACAGAGCACTTTACCAGGCTGTTATTCGCCCTTCAGAGATGTCTTTGATAAGGTCAAATCAGAGGTCCTTCCTCCTCACCGGTCCTTCGATTGCCCCATAGATATCCTGCCAGGTTCCGTTCTTCCCAGAGGGGGATCATATCCTCTCTCCCTTCCACAGACTAAAGCCATGTCAGATTACATTCAAGAGAATCTCAAGAAAGGATTTATCAGGAAATCTTCTTCACCAGCTGGGGCAGGGTTTTTTTTTGTCAAAAACAAGGACGGCACCCTTCATCCATGCATCGACTACTGAGGGTTAAACAAAATTACTATTAAAAACCGATACCCCGAGGGCGCATGCGCGACGGCTGGAGTGCATGAACGTGTGAGCCATTAGCTCCGTTCTCAGCCGGCGGCAATATTAAATAAAAACGCAGCAAAACAGCACAATCAAGCCCCAATTCATATCTACACACTGCCTCAAAGTCCCAGGATGCCGAGAACGACCCGCTCAAAGAGTACATCAGCGGTCCTGACAGATTACTTCACTAAAGGAGATCCAGCTCGGGCCCCCAGCCAGGAGGGAATGGCGCCAAGTAATTCCGAATCGGAAGAGGAGGAAGATGTCGGCCCAGACACCAGCAGAGACAACCAAATTATGAGACGCAGAGACATGAGAGAGTTCTGCTTAGACATCAAAAAGTGCTTTCAGTCTGAAGTGGCAGCCCTGAGAGCTGATATCTGCGGTATAGGAGAGCGCACAGACTCTCTTGAAAAAAAAATGGACGCCACAGTCAAAGCACTCCACAAAACAGACAGACAAGTGGCACAAATGAGGGAAACAGTCAGGGATATATTGGATCGGCAGGAGGATGCGGACAATAGGGATCGGAGGAACAATGTGAGGATCCGGGGGGTCCCAGAGACTGAAACGGATCCGGAGGACTTTATGTGCAGATGGCTCCAAAACATAATGCCTGACCGTTCGGAAGCAGACCGGCACCTGGACCGCTGCCACAGGGCATTGAGGTCGAGACCACAGCAAAATCCCCCCCCAAGAGACATAATAGCCCGTTTTCACTTTTTTAGAGTGAAGGAGGCATTCTGCCAATTGACCAGATCTCAGGGAGACTTTGAGGGTTATAAACTGCAGGTCTATCAAGACATCTCACCCACTACCCTGCTGAAAAGACAACAAATTGCCCCCGTAACTAAAGTGCTGAGAGAGGCTGGGACCCGCTACCGTTGGCTGTACCCGTTTGGGTTAATGGTGATACAAAATGGCGCTGCCACCACGCTGCGGAGACTAGAAGATGGCAGCAGCTTCCTCACCAAAATAGGGCTCCAGGACAAAATACCCGCAGAACTAGCCACAGGGGGAGCTGCACCCGACACTTCATGGAAGGAGGTGAGAAAAGCCGACAAGCGACGTCAACCCCACAGCCCGAAATGAAATCGGGACCTGAGCTGCAAATAAAGACAAACACCCTACCTGTTCCCGTTCCAGTTACTGTTCCATAGTTAAAGAAGCAGTTCAAGACCCGTTCAGGTCAGTTCCATGGCTCCCCGCAGCTCCGGCAGCACCTCTCCACGAATGGCGGCCATCTTGGAGCAGCTCCCGATCCACAATGAGAGGGGAGGGGCCGGAGGAAGGAGACTGAGGAGGCAAATCTCGCGAGAGGACGGCCTGCCACTACCAAGATGGCAACGGTCGTCGTCACCAGGGGAGGAGCTGCAAAGCATCACGAGAGGTTCCCGACTGCACAGGAGCCACAGACGGAGGGTTTGGAGGCTGAGCAGCAGACCTGTCGAGCTGGAATGAGTCCCGTGGCAAGGATGAAGCAGAAGAGGGGAGGGGGGGCTTACTATGTTTCCAGTTACTCAAGGTTTAACACAACACACCACAGTACATTAATAAATAAAGTGACAGGAGGAGAAGGTGTAGCACAATAGGTATAGTATACTAAAAAACAAAAAACAAATGATGAATAATAGTTTAATTTTTATTATTACCTTATTACTGTTTACTGTTAATGGAGAGTAATAAGTGATGTTTTAAAAAAAAGAATAAGAGGTCAAGGGGGACCGAACAAAAGCTAGGGGAGGGATTCCGAGTTAGTTATAGGGAGGGAGGGGAGCTGGAGGTAAGCTAGGTTACGTAGTTAGGAACGCGAATAAGTTGGGGGGGGGGGGGGTTCTGACGATAGAGTCAGTTCTTTAAAAGTGCTAGAGGATAGCTCATGGCAAGAGATACCACGTACATAATGGTAAAATTTGTCTGCCGGCGAGGGCTTCAGTCTGGCCGTCGCTGTGCGTCTACAGACTCGGGCCGGGGCGGATGCCCAGGTAGCCGAGAAAGTCCTTGGGAGAGGGTGGAGCGGAGGAGCCCTGTGGAGGGGAGGAGGGAGCCAGGGGCGCGGGAGGAGTTCCACCTACCCGAAGGCAAGGTGGGGGTGGTGGTCTGGGACCATTACTGCCTCACCCACATGGTTGTTCATATCAATGTTGTTTTTTTCCCTTTATGTGTCCTATGTCCCATATGTCTTTCCCCTACCCTCCCCCCCCTCCGGCCAGAGAGGCAACCCGCTGCCATTGAGCGCACCGCTGTGCACTGCAGAGAGGCCGAGTACTCCCGCGGGGTACCGGACACCCCATCTGAAGACACTCAGGACAAGAGGTGAGAACACACGCACCTCATGTCACTAACATTTATCTCACACAACGCCAAGGGGCTGAATTGCCCGCGTAAGCGGAAAATAGCGCTCACCGACTATAAACGTAAGGGTGCGGACATTGTGCTGCTACAGGAAACACACTTCAGTACCACCAGTTTCCCCAAATATTTTGATAAGCAATTTAGACAAGTCTACCTAGCGTCCGCAAGGGTAAAAAAACGCGGAGTAGCGATACTGATACATAATAGGGTGGGACTGGTGGTAGATGAGGTAAAGAAGGACGAGGAGGGTAGGTTCCTGCTACTCACAGGGTCTATTAACCAGCAACCGCTCACGATCGCCGTAATATATGCCCCCAGTGGGGGGGACCCGGCCTTCTTCGTCTCATCCTTTGAAACTATCCGCAAACACGCTAAAGGCGCATTAATTATAGGGGGAGACTTTAACACGGTATCAAACGCAGCCCTGGATCGCTCAGGGCCCTACAGAGGCCGGACGGATCCTGGATCCAGGGCCCTCGAACAGGGACTGCGCGATCTACAGCTGGTCGACATTTGGAGGGAACTCCATCCCCTCACTAGAAACTATACGTTCTACTCACACCCACACGACTCATTTAGTAGAATCGATTACTTCTTTGTCTCTAGTAGACTGGTCCCAAAGATCGCCCATGCGGGAATCCACGATATTTCGTGGTCCGATCACGCACCAATAGAGCTACGGTGCACACAGATAGGACTGGACAGGCCTGGAGCAAACTGGAAATTAAATGAATCCCTTCTAAAAATCCCGGATCTACAGATCAGGATTGGAGATGAAATCCAAACATTCTTTAGAGAAAACAAAGGAAGCGTTAGCTCTCACATAACCCTCTGGGAGGCACACAAAGCAACAATAAGAGGGAACCTGATTAGTATTGCGGCCCGTAAGAAAAAAGAGAGCAACGCTAAAATTAAGAGGGAACACGCGGAGCTAAAGACACTTTGGGATAAATATAAAATCGCCCCAGACCCTGCCACCCGCCAACAGATTGGCGACGCTCAGACTAAACTAAATCTACTTCTGGCCTCCCAGGCGGAGAAGTCGTTGAGTTGGACTAAGAGAAGATTCTTTGAAAAAGCAAACAAACCAGATACCCTGCTGGCTAATATGATCAGCGCTAAAACCAGTAATTATAATATCCAGGCCCTACGGCTGGAGTCAGGCAACATCACGGCCAACCCGCAAAACATTGTAGCGGAGTTCAAAACATACTACGCGAAATTATACGATGGGGATAAAGTAGCCCATTCGGCTGGCACGGACAAAGCCCTGAAAGATTTCTTGAAGGGCTCGAATCTACCGGGCCTGAGTAGGTTGGACAGAGAGGCAATGGGTAGTGACTTTACAACGGAGGAAATATTGGAGGTTATCAAACACCTAAAACCCTCTAAAGCCCCGGGTCCCGACGGCTTCTCGAATCTTTACTATAAGAAATTCGGAAAATTCTTAACCCCGTTCCTTCGCAACATGTTTAATCAAGTACTGGGAGGCACCCCTTTCCCCCAACAAATGCTCCAAGCGTCCATCTCGGTAATACATAAACAGGGAAAAGACCCGTTGGACTGCAAAAGCTACAGAACAATATCCCTGATTAATTCGGACATCAAAATTTATGCCAAACTCCTGGCCAATAGATTGGGTCTCATCCTACCCAGACTGGTGCACCCAGATCAAGTCGGGTTTGTCCCGGGTCGACAGTCTTCAGACAATACTCGACGAATCATTGATCTGTTAGAAATAGCCAATGCCAGATCAATACCAGTTATGGCGCTCAGTCTGGATGCAGAAAAAGCATTTGATAGGATAGACTGGCCATACCTTGAGGCCACGCTTGGAGCGTTTGGGATGGGAGAGAAACTAACAAAAGCAATTTTCGCCCTTTACGAGAATCCGTTGGCAAGGGTTACCCACCAGGGGTTCGTCTCGGACCCCTTCCAAATTAAGAGCGGAACACGACAGGGCTGCCCGCTCTCCCCCCTCCTCTTTGCGTTGTGTATGGAGCCACTAGCCGCCCACATACGCGAGAGCAAAGACATTACGGGTATAGACATTGGAAACCAGTCGCATAAGGTGGCACTCTATGCGGATGACGTGTTCCTGACTATATCTAGACCCCTTACCTCTCTGCCAAATCTTTTTGACCTGCTGGGGAGATTCAACAGGATCTCTGGATTCAAAATAAACCAGTCCAAATCTGATGCCATGAATATTAATCTCCCCACGCACATGGAGAAGCTGATCGCCTTAAATTTTAATTTTAATTGGCAACCGAAAAACATTAGATACCTGGGGATCAACGTCACCAAGGCGTATGACATGCTATATCAGGCAAACTATCCCAAATTGACACAGACTTTGAGAGGGGACCTCAAAAGATGGTCTACCCACAATATATCATGGATCGGAAAGATCCACTGCGTTAAGATGAACCTGCTTCCACGCATCCTATACCTATTCCAGACCCTCCCAGTGCCGATAGGATTGAAGGATGTCCTCTCACTTCAATCAGCTATAGATAAATTTATCTGGGGAGGCAAGAAAGCGAGGGTGGGAAAACAAATTATGCGTAAACGAACGGAAGCAGGAGGGCTGGCGGTACCTTGTTTGTTGTCCTACTACAAAGCGGCACAATTATGCCAAATCGTGCAATGGCACACGAATCCAGACTCAAAAAGATGGGTCGCCCTAGAAAAGGAGCTCTGCTCCCCTGTGGCTCTGGAACATGTAATCTGGCTCCCCAAAAAGGCACGGACTAGTGCCAAACTGCCGCTATCCTCCATGAACAACTCGATCTCGATCTGGGAGGCCACACGTATGAGATGCAGTCTGACCCATAAAGCGTCAGGTATGACCCCACTTTGGGATAACCCACTCTTTGCTCCGGGCCGGACCAGCGCAGACTTCTCTATCTGGAAAAAAAGCAAAATTAACAGGCTAATAGATCTGGGGGGAAAACGAGGCGTTCAATCATTCGATTTACTTAAAGAATACCAAAAAATTCCCAACGCCGAGTTCTTTAGATACCTCCAGCTCAGAGCGTTTTATCAATCAGTGCAGCCCCACATACCAATGACGAATTTTGAAAAGCTCTGTCGTTCGGGGACATCCACCGAGGGACTCACATCGCAGATGTACGGGGAAGTAATCGGTTCTAGTAAGACAGTGACGGACAAGACGGGGTATATGATTAAATGGGAAAAGGACTTAGGGGAGGAAATTGATGTAGAGGAGTGGACAAAAATTGTGACGGCGACGTCAAAAAGCTCAATGTGCACGACTTTGAGGGAGAATGCATATAAAGTTATGATGAGATGGTACCACACCCCCACTAAATTAGCTAAATTTCTGCCCAGCTACTCCCCATTGTGCCCAAGACAATGCGGACAACAAGCAGACTTGCTCCACATGCTGTGGTCTTGCCCCAAACTTACGCCGGTCTGGGATTCAGTTAATGATTGGCTGAATAGGATCCTCGGCACATCCACCCCCGTCGACCCATGGCGGTTCCTTTTGAACAGGCCGCAAAAAGGTCTCTCCAGGGGAGCAAACAAACTGGCGGTTCATTTCGCAACGGCGGTGAGGGGGGAGATTGCAGCACGATGGAAACAAAATGAAATCCCAATAATCACAAAGATCAGGAACCGAATTTGGTCAGTTTGCCAGATGGAGAAATTGACGAGTCTGGTCAATGACACTGGCACAAATTTCCTAAAAGTCTGGTCACCATGGTTGGCACAGACAGACATACAGGGGGTAGATAGGGCCACGATTTGGCATTGATAGATGTAAAGTGCATTCTCCCTTAAAGAGGCCCTAAGACACCCCGACGGTCCAAGAGCACACACAGTTCATGGATGGACAGAGAGTGTGGGGTACACCGGTTGCCCGCCGGACTGTCGGTTTTCTTAATTGCAGAGAGCCAGCGGTCGCACGTTTAGAAGCGGAACCTCGGTCGGAGACCCCTTCCCACCCCCCCTCCCCACCCCATTTCCCCCTCCCGGCTGGGAGCTATATGTAGTTTGTCGGTTAGTCTGTCTGTCTCCCCGTCTGTCCAAAGTACACAGATACTACACATGATGCATGTTTTCCAATTGCAGGAGGCACGTTTCCCTCCAATGTTTATCATGAATGCATGACATGTATGTACTCACACAATTCAAAATAAAAAAATTTAAGTTGAAAAAAAAAAAACCGATACCCCTTACCTTTAATATCCGAGCTGTTTGATCGCCTCCAAGGAGCAACCATCTTTTCCAAATTGGACCGACGTGGCGCATATAACTTAGTAAGGATTTGACAAGGCGACGAGTGGAAGACGGCCTTCAACACGAGACGGCCACTACGAGTACTTGGAGAAAACAATACAGACCGGCGCCGGTCTGTATTGTTTTCTCTGTGCTTTTCCCTAACTGTGTTTGGGTTAGTTTTTTTCCTGGCAGCCGTTCCATATTTAGTTAATAGTTAATATTTCACATTGTGGTTTGTATTGTATAATTTTATATTTCTATTTAATTGATATTTTTAGCGCTATATACACCATTCTTTTTCTCTAGTCACTACGAGTACTTGGTCATGCTGTTCGGCCTGTGCAATGCTCCTGTGGTCTTCCCGGATTTTGTAAACAAAATATTCAGGGATCTTCTCAATAACTTTCTCATCGTTTACCTCGAAGATATCCTGATTTTCTCTAAATCTCTTCCGAACACATTGAACAAGTCAAGCAGGTACTACTACGCCTTCGTCAGAACCACCTCTACGCTAAATTGGAAAAAAGTCGTTTTCACTAAACATCTACTACATTCTTAGGGTACATCATCTCGGACTCCGGGTTTTCCATGGATCCTGCCAAATTAAAATCCGTCTTAGACTGGCCGCTTCCCACCTCTCTCAAGGGCATTCAAAGGTTTCTAGGCTTTGCTAATTATTACAGAAGATTTATCCACAATTTCTCATCCATTGTCGCTCCGATCACTGCTCTTAGAAAGGAGCCAACGTCACGTCTTGGTCCCCCGCAGCTACTCAGGCCTTTGACTTTCTGCTGAAGAAATCCTTTGCTTCAGCACCTGTCTTGATCCATCCCAACCCTAAACTTCTGTTCACACTGGAGGTGGATGCTTCTGATATCGGAGCCGGCGCCATTCTTTCGCAAAGAAAGTCGCCTTCAGCTAAACTGCACCCCTATGCATTCTTTAAAAAAAAAAATCCCCAGCACAACAGAATTATGACGTGGGTAATAGGGAATTACTAGCTATCAAGCTCGCTCTGGAGGAATGGAGGCACCTATTGGAGGGTACAGAGAATCCAATCACGATCTTAACGGACCCAAAAAAATCTCATGTATTTGGGGAGCGCTCAACGTCTGGGAGCTCGTCAGGCCCGTTGGTCTCTTTTTTGTTTTCACGCTTTAATTACATTATTTCTTTTATTCCCGGCTCCAAGAACTTAGGACGAGAAAGGGCGTCTCCTTTTAAGTGAGGACAAACGGAAGCCAGAGCAGAGACCATACTGCCTTCCAAATAAAGGGTAGTCACTCTGCACTGGTGCTGTCAGAAATGGAATAGGAACCCTCTTGCTGCTGCCTGACTAAGGGACTCCAAACCCCCTATAAACGTGAGCTCCTGGATGGGAGCTCACAGACAAGAAAAAAGACAGGCAGAATGGCGCACTGAGGGACACGATCTTTAATAACCCCTAAGGGTATAAGCAATATTAAAATGTACACACTTAATTTAAACATTAAAAACTAAAAACACGTAGAGGTCATGTGAGACTGTTCCTGTGGAGTTTGATCCGTGTGGAGGCTGTGTAGGAGATCTCATGTTTCCCTGCTATTTGGTACGTCAATATTTGGGTCCGGACCCTTTTTGTATTATCAGCCGTGATTCCTTGTCTCCCCTCCTCCTTCTTGCCTATTGTTTTTAGTTTTTAGTGTTTAAATTAAGTGTGTACATTTTAATATTGCTTATACCCTTAGGGGTTATTAAAGATTGTGTCCCTCAGTGCGCCATTCTGTCTGTCTTTTTTCTTCCCTTCCAAATACATCATATTGTCACGGTAACTTATGACAAGATATAATATACACCAAATAACTGGGTTGAAATGAACGAAGCTTAGATATAATAAAGTATATTTATTCCTTAGATAGGTGAACACAGCAGTACAATTAACAGACAAGAAGGTAACACTTAATTAGGTGGGTTGGAAAGAAGAAGTAATCATATAGCAATTCTCCAGCAATCAGTGTCAATCAGTTGGTATAAAGAAGACAATGAGTATAGGCTGACATCAGTTTATGTATCTTTTCAGCCCTATCCTTACTATTGAGTGCAAGCTATTGGGGGAGAATTACCTGCACCCAATCTCTAACGTGGGAACATTGTTAACCCATGCCCCCCAGCTAGATGGCACATGCGTACTGGGACTCTGGGGGTCTCATTTCTGTAGTCCCACACCCAAGTCAGGGGCGCCAGTTAGTCTACCAGATGGGGTATCTGGTCAGGATACTCTTTGTTTGTAAGTGTCCGTTATGGCACTTACAAACCACTCAGGCTCTGCACTTCTCCGCCCTAATGTATACAGTGAGGGAGGATGAGTCTTTGATCAGGGGTCTGTTTTCGGACAATAGGTTCTCCTCTGATCATTTACATTCCACAGATGGCAGGAATCTTCGCAGGCTTTTATCCCCGTCTTGAAACCCAGCATACTTTTTAATATAAAGACATATTAAAATAACCGGTTCTGTTGGGCCCAGCGGATTGAAACAGGCCAGTTTTTCCTGCCGGAACTGACTCTCCATGGGGGCCAAGTTTCAGCCCGCTGCGACCTTCCAGACCGGAGATACGCAAATACAGTTTAAGAAATAAAATGTTTAATCACAGGATTCTCTGCTTTAAAATAAATCTCGGTTTTTCACTCTTTTTCCATTGACATCAACGGGCTCCGACACCATAGACTTTTAATGGAGCAGCTCCGCCGTTGAAGTCAATGGGTTCTGCCGCCATATACTTTCAATGGGGCAATTCCGCCATTGGCGTCTATGGGACTTCTCTGCCATAGCCTTTCAATGGGGAACCGCCGCCATTGATGTCTATGGGAAAAATCACTGATATTTATTGTTGCCCACACTCCGTCTGGTTGGTCGGAGAGGGTTGGAAATGGTCATGCATTCATGCTGGAACCGTGGCTTCATGCGACCCAAATCCCAGCCCTCTGGTCCTTCCAGAACCGGAGATATGGGCTTACATTTTTCATGGTTTCGGACTTAGCCGTTTTCTCGCGCTGCTCTTCTCTCCACCATTGAAGTCAATGGCGCGGCCCGTTTGGCTAGCGCGACCCTTTCCGGGGGTCCTGGATTCTTGGACCTGGTGTTGGTCAAGTGTGGGGAGGCATAGGGGCAAAAATAATTTTATTCCTGGGTGCCCTAGAACCTAAGATTCCCACGCCACTTGTTGGTGAACTTTGATCACTATTAGTCCAACTCTTTTTCAGACAATGTTTCCGCTTTGCGGTTTGGATGGCTGCCAACTCGTTCCTGGAAGACGGCGTCGAGGAATCCCCATTGAAGTCAATGGGCCCATTGACTTACAATGGGAAACTGCCGCTCCTCCTCTCGGACGCCACCTGCTGGTCTTCGAGGGAAACAGGTCCAAAACCGCTAGATCCGCCATTGAGATGAATGGAGCTCCAATGGCGACCTATGGGACTCTGCAAAATGGTGCCTGAAAAGGCGGGAACATGGAACAAAGGGCTATAATCACTTCCTAACTATTAACCCTTGCCCTCCCGGATGGATCCCAGTGTGTGTGTGGTGCAGACACTTACATGATGACAATACATGATAACAGGGGAAATACACATTGGAATGTTGTAGCAAGATAAAACCACATTCCTGGACCGCGGCCCAGTTAACCTTGCCTCCCTGGTGAGGTCAGGGGGTGGCCATATGGGGTGCAACCCCTTTAATACCGGGCCAATCCCCCTCTCCCTCTACACATATCCGCTATACTTTCGATGTCCTGGATGAAATTCTCATGGACCAGTCCAACATTCCGGAGGGCCTGGAGGTCCTGGACGGTTGCCTCTTTGCAGCACCAGCTCACCGCAGGAAGATTCTGGAGTGGGGTCACTCATCCAAAACTGCGGGTCATCTGGGTACCAAGAGAACTACAGACCTCACTGAATGGACTTTCTGGTGGCCCAACATGCAAGGTGATATCAGTAAGCTCGTCAACGCTTGCACCACATGTGCCCGGAACAAGGTTCCCCGCAGTAAACCTCAGAGACTTCTGCTTCCTCTCCCCATTCCTGATTGCCCCAGGAACCATTAATCAATGGACTTTATTGTTGACCTGCCTGTCTCCAAGGGCACGAATACAATCATTGACCGCTTCTCTAAGCAGGCACATTTCATCCCACTTAAGGGTCTTCCAAATTCTCCTACTCTGGTGGACATCTTTACTAGAGAAATCTTCCGTCTCCACGGAATCCCCTTGACCATCATCTCTGACAGGGGGACCCAGTTTATCTCCAAATTTTGGCTGGCATTTTCAAAAAGATTAGGTATAGCTCTACACTTCTCCGGGTACCATCCCCAGACTAACGGTCAAATTGAGAGGACCAACCAGACCTTGGAGCAGTACATGCGCTATTTCGTCACCGAAACCCAAGACGACTGGACGGAGCTTCTTCCTTGGGCTGAGTTTGCCCACAATTCCCTACGGAGTGAATCTACCCAAGAGTCCCCCTTCTTCGTGAACTATGGGTTCCAACCTGCACGACTATCCATCTCTCTTCCTTCTTCCGGGGTCCCAGCAGCGGACAACCGGATTCAAGCCCTGCAGACTTTGTGGACCGGGATTCAGGAGAATCTTAGGAAGGCTTCATCCAGACAGAAGGTTCAAGCAGACCGCCACCGTCGCGAAATTCCAGACTTGAAACCAGGAGACAAAGTATGGCTGTCCTATAGGAACATACGCCTAAGAGTCCCCACACTCAAGCTGGCACAAGATTCTTGGGTCCTTTTTCAATTCTGGAGAAGATTAATATGGTGGCGTACCAATTACAACTCCCAGCATCTATGAAGATTCCCCGTTTTCCATGTTTCTTTGTTGAAACCTGCATTCTGCAGTCCCCATTTTTCGGATTCCTCTTCTGCACCACCGGGCCCCCAACTCGTACAGGGCCAGCAGGAGTATGAGATACAGGCGATCATAGATTCCAGGATATCAAGGAGGACCATCCATTATTTGGTCCACTGGAAAGGATATGGCCCAGAGGAACATTCTTGGATTCCGTACCACCAGGTCTATGCACCCGAGCTCGTCAAGAAGTTCCATCAGAGGTACCCCCTTAAACCCTACGTGTATCGCCCGGAGATCTCTCTTGAAGGGGGTGTGGGGTACTGTAAGGAGCGTCGACGTACACAACCCCGGGGTCCCCGTGTCTGTGGCTGGTAGTTCCCTATCCCCATCTCAGCAGAGGGGTCTCATCTAGTTTGTGGTGAGCACAGCGTGACAGCAGTAAACCCCTGGGACTCTTACACTCCCTTCCTATCCCAGATCGCCCCTGGAACCATTTGTCAATGGACTTCATTGTGGAACTATCCATTTCCAGGGGCATGAACACTATCCTCGTGGTCATCGACAACTTCTCCAAACAGAACGTACACAGCTATGTTACACAAAATACAGGAAAAAGACACACTTACTTTGGAAACTGGGATACAAAACTAATCTTTCCTAGTTGCAAACAAACAGCAAAATAATCCAGGCCACTTTTTCTTCATATCAGCCTATTCCTTCTGGGGGTCTTCAAACTAGACACTTAGTCTCTGAGAAATGTAAACGATTTACTCAGAGCTGGGAATCCTTGGACCACACACTGAATCACACATGATGGAACTTAGATGGAACTGAAACTCGGGTGAATCTCTCCTCTCCAGTGACTGCACAAACTTTTAAAACTATTCCAAGCCTATCTGTATAATGTGCAGCCATTCTTTGGTGTGGGAACCAGTCATCCCACCTATAGCCAGGTTCTGCCAGTCTCTACAGACCCTGGCAGAGGGCTTCAGTATAGCAACTGAGCATGTGCAACCAAAGTCATCTTCCCCCACTTGTCACTTAGCATATGGCACCCTGCCTTCTTACCGGGTGCCGCTCAGTCTCCTTCATCCCTGCGTGCTGACCAAAGGTTCAACACCTCTATTTCCTTGCTTTTGAAGCTGACTCTTGATCTGAGGATATGGCCACTACTTAGCTATCCTGAACAAATGGTGCTCACACCTCTAGCCTTTCCTGCGAACAAAAGGGATCACACCTCTAGGACAAATGTCCCTTTGATCTAGTAGCCATAAGCCCCCCTCTGAGTCTTTGCAGGACAACAGATCCTGTCTGATTTAATGCATAAAGTTTAAACATATTTTAAAACACTGCTGTCTAGAAATATACTCATACATTCTGCTGCTAAAATGTGTTACAGTTTTTGCTGTATGAAATAGAGTGTAACCTAAATGGTTCTCCTTACACTAGTCTTCATTTCTTACACACAGCAACTGGATCTTTAAACATTTTAACTTCACTTTTAAAGCTCACACAGCCTTATTTTAATAAAACCCTCTCAGCCTGATACCTGACTGGAGTACCCCCCTGAACCCCTATACTGGATTCAGGGTACCTGGGCATTACCTGGGCAGTGTCCCTTTATCCTAGGGACCCTGTGTAGAGTGTGGGGATATACATTAACCCCTTATGCCCCATGTAGGTTGTGGGTATTCATCAAGCCCTTGTGTCCCCATTTTACCTCGTCTGGATCATGCTGCACTGAAACCCTAGCGAGGAGTCGCAAGAACGTTTGCTCCGGTCAAACTCCGACCCTGCAATGTGCTTTAGTGTATCCGAGAATCTTACCTGATTCCTGAGTATCCCTTCCGCAGGTTTCTAGGGGAGTAGCCTAAAAGTTATTGTAGTCTTTTGCTCCCTGCTCCTCAGGGAGTGAGGTAGTCTTTGCCCCCTGCTCCTCCTGGAGTAAGGAGGGTGAGGGTGTTCCTCTCTGAGCCATGGCGAGGGTGAAGGAGGTCTTTGCTCCCTGTTTCTCAAGGAGTGAGGTGAGAGCTGTAAGTCTTCCCCATGGCGGGGTAAGCTTGCTCACTTTAGGCTGGCTAGCCTAAAGACCACCTGGATTAGAGCACTATTGATGAAGGTGCACCGTCTAGACAGCCTGGGGCAAGTGGAGTGTGATATGCTGCTAGAAGAGCTGATGCAGAATGCCCTGCAATAAAGTACCTTTCAAGATACTTCTGCCTCTGGTGTCAGTTCCTGGGCAGGAGGGAAGTAATTGTGCAGTGATGGGGGCTGACACCTACACTCCGTGGGTTCCATCACCGCTGGAGGCGCTGACATCACCATGAAGAACCCAGAGATCTGTGCGAACCAGTCCTGTTTTTGTCTCTTTACCAACTGGCAGACCACTCAGACCTCCTGCAAACCTACAGGTAGAGCACCATACAATCGTGGTAATGCGCCCACTCCCATACACTGGTCCCTAAGTGAGGTAGAGCTTGTCACGGTAACTTAATTATAGGCTTGTCATAGACACCAAAAATACCTGGGTTGAACTGAACACGACTGAGATATAAATAAATATAGTTTATTCCTTGAAAAAGTGAACACACCTGATATACAAATAACAAACAAAATATAGACACTTACTTAAGATGGAATGATGAAACAGTGAAATCTGGACTGGCAGTTCATACAGCAATCTTGAAAATCACAAAGACATAAGACATAGGCTGAGCCTGGTTCTTATACAATTATTTCCCATTGAACACAACCTAAACCCAGCCCCTCTCATAAATCAGTGGTGAGGTTGACAGTCTTCCCCAGAGTAAAACTCCTCCCACCCAAGGACGTTTAAAAACTGCTTTTCCTATCTAAATAACTTCATAACTTAAGTTCAGTAGTACTTACTGGCACGCGAATCATATTAATACATTCCAGCACGCATGACGCTCCCAATAAGACTGAATATTACCGTGTAATACTAAAATTAAGAGAGATATTAATATCTGTCTCTTAGTACCTGCTAGACATCATGTGTCTGTAATCCTTATGTGCGAATCGGTCCCACGAATACACACATGTAGCTTTTAGCACGTTCAGCCAAGGACATCTCTTAATATTCTTATCAGAATGAGTGACCTTATTAAATATATCTCCTTGTGTAACCGCACCCCTGGCCCCCATAAACCCCTTGTCAAGAAATCCTTTGAAGCTGGGCCTCGTGTGTAGAGAACATTTGTCACAGGTGCTATATTTCAGACCCAATGCTCCAGACCTGTGTCCTAGCTGTCTCTACCAGCAATATACCCTTGGCCTGCCAATTCAGTATTAACATACTGTACACTAAACCCCCTCTGTACTTTTCACACCCAACTTCAATCAAGCCTGTTGAAGCCCAGATATTTCTGAAAAGACACCACACATATTTGTATTTTCCTGAACTGTAGCTCATTAACCCCTTAAGCCTCCTGCATCAATCCCAGTGTATGTGTTGGTGCAAACACTGCAACAGAAACAATACATTTTTACAGGGGAATATGCATTAGGATGCTGAAGCCAGGTAAAAACACATTACTGGACCACAGTCCAGTTAACCCCGTGCTTCCCAGGTGAGAGTAGGGGGTGGCCAAATGGGGTGTAACCCCTTTAATCCCGGGCCAAACCCCCTCTCCCATGTGTATACCGGTATTACCTCTGTGGACATAGTGACCGGACCGGCTTGGGGGGCCGCGGGATTTCCCTGAACATGGAGAGAGCATGGCTTTTGCTAGGGGTCTGGGCAGCTTCCTCCATCCTGTTTGGCTGCTGCTGGGTAATGCAGGAGGAGATGTCAGGAGCCATGGGCTGGGGCCAAGGAGGAGGAAACAGCATGGAGCGGAGAGAGAGAGTAGTGTGTGTTTCTCGAGCGTGTCGCACCTTTCACCATTGCATCCAAATTTTTTGGAGAAAACATCTGTCAACCCTAATTATATCACACGACATCAGCAAAGACAACTGATGACATCACAAATGACATGATCCCATCACACAACCCTCAAGCTCCCACTTAATCTGGGTCACTCTGAATATCTAAATTTGCAACATGAGCAAAAATACAGGAGACGCCAAAGTTCAAGAGCGCGAGGTGATTGTTTGGCACGCAAGTAGTGTCTCCCACAAACACGCATCGCGAGTAGTGTCTCCCACAAACACGCATCGCGAGTAGTGTCTCCCACAAACACGCATCGCGAGTAGTGTCTCCCACAAACACGCATCGCGAGTAGTGTCTCCCACAAACACGCATCGCGAGTAGTGTCTCCCACAAACACGCATCGCGAGTAGTGTCTCCCACAAACACGCATCGCGAGTAGTGTCTCCCACAAACACGCATCGCGAGTAGTGTCTCCCACAAACACGCATCGCGAGTAGTGTCTCCCACAAACACGCATCGCGAGTAGTGTCTCCCACAAACACGCATCGCGAGTAGTGTCTCCCACAAACACGCATCGCGAGTAGTGTCTCCCACAAACACGCATCGCGAGTAGTGTCTCCCACAAACACGCATCGCGAGTAGTGTCTCCCACAAACACGCATCGCGAGTAGTGTCTCCCACAAACACGCATCGCGAGTAGTGTCTCCCACAAACACGCATAAGAACATGGGAGGCCAACTCCAGTCCTCACTGGCCACCAACAGGCCAGGTATTATAGGGATATTCCTGCTTCAGCACAGGTGGCTCAATCAGTGGCTCAGTTATTAGACTGACCGCCACCTGTGCAGAAGCAAGGATATCATGAAAACCTGACCTGTTGGTGGCCTTTGAGGACTGGAGTTGCCCACCACCCGCCCAGAAATAGATGCTTGTTGGGCAGTGAAGGGTTAAGGGAGCGGAAGGAGGCTGTTGCAGAAGTGAAGGGGTTAATTCATTCCGGTCCTGGGGGGTTGGGCTTTTCAGCTGCCTTTCAGCAGTTTACATGCTGTGCTGAAGCAGGGATATCCTGAAAACCTGGCCTGTTGGTGGCTCTTGAGGAATGACCTTCGGCCACTCCCGCGCTTTCACTTATTTTTATTTTTTTTACAGCGGATCTTACAATATGGCCCCATACAACTACTCACGCGTGGGCCCCGGGGCAGGGAACAAAAGCCCCCCCCCCCCCTCCTCCCCTGTGCCGAGGGGCTTTACCTGCCGCCGTGGGAGCCGGTCCGGCCTAATTACCAATGTTAGGGCCGCCTGGGAGGGATCTCTCTGCCACTGGGTAAAGGCCGGCACGGCCCCTGCTGCACCGGGAGGGAAGAGATGCCGGCGGGCTGAGGATGGGGCCCCGGAAAGCACGGACACCCCAGCACCGGATTAACGCAGAGGGGTTCCCGATCCCCAAAGCATGCTCCCCCCCCCCCCCAAACTCAGTGTGCCCGCAGCAGCCAGGCGACACAGATTTTGGCTCTCGGCAATGGCGGTGGCGTTCTTCAGTGAGGAGCAGTTGTCGCGGCGATATGTGAAGACCGGTTTCTAACATTATACGGGGGCAATATTTCCGTTCTCCAAGTGTAAACCGTTTGCCGAGCGCGAGCTGGTAACGGGCTCGGAGACGTCCAGCCACGACGCACGGGAGAGAGACCCTTTATCCGCTTCCCGGAGGGTCGGACTTGGAAGGAGAAGTTGCCGAAATAAAGAGGTCTTCCCCCCCCCCGGTCTGACATCTCCCGGTGAGCAGAGATTTTGCTGAAGCCTGTGGAATTCCTGTCAGCGCCAGGCAGGGACTGCCAACCGATGGCCAACCCGGAGGGGGAAATTATCCCTTACCTGGTGGCATCTCCCGACATCCTGACGCAATCCCCCCCCCAACTGCTGGGAACATGGCTGCCCGGAGAGGTGGCAAACCCTGGCGCCAGGCAGGGCCGGATTAAGACCTTCAGAGGCCCAAAGCACTGAAAAGATCACAGTGCCCCCCACATTGAACTTAAAATAAAAATAATACTAAACCATAAAATAAAATTGTATTTTTCGAAATGACATAAAACTTACATGTTCGGTGAAATGAAAATAGCTTTAATTGAAATTGTAAAAAAAAAAAAAAAAGCTGTTTCATTTTTGATTGACCAAAAAGGTATACAGAACGCACATATATTTGGCATTATTACCATTACACTTATACTGTTTCTTATTAGTAACTTAAATAATACATAACAGCAGGAGGCACTCAAATAAATGGAATGAAAAGGGAATAAGCCAAATGAATTTAATATGTAAATGTAAATAGGAAACAAAAAGTTAAAAAATCACTGTGGTAATGTAAAGCCAATAAGTAGCCCCCAGTGTAAGGGGATTGGGAGGGGAGGGACACAGGGGAGGGAGAGACACAGGGGAGGGAGGGGTAGAAAAGGAAAAACCAAAAGGTAGGAGGGGGGGAAACAAAGAAACGGGAACAAGGGGGGCAATAACCCCTTCCTCAGGCCCGTTCCCAAGGGGCGCAGTAACCCGAGGTACAGTAGGGCCCCGCTTTACAGCGTTCCGCTCATACAGCGGTACTGGGAAGGGGGCCGCCATGTCTGCACATGCGCAGAACGGGGGCTGCCCAGGTCACGCATGCGCAGAACGGGGGGTTGAGGTCGCACATGCGCAGAACGGAGGTTGCGCAGAACGGGAAATTGCCGGACTTCGCATGCACAGATGCCAAAAATCGCCGGTTCCGCTTTGCGGCGGGACCATAGAACGGAACTCTCCGCATGCCCGGGGCCCGTCTGTTGAACAAACGGTGAAAAGGGAAGTACAAACTTCCCTTCAGTACAGTAAATGCAAACCCGCAGGTAGGAATATCGCCAAGGAGCGGCGCGGTATGGCGCAGTAAATGCAAACCCGCAGGTAGGAATATCGCCAAGGAGAGGCGCGGTATGGCGCAGTACATGCAAACCCGCAGGTAGGAATATCGCTAAGGAGAGGCGCGGTATGGCGCAGTAAATGCAAACCCGCAGGTAGGAATATCGCTAAGGAAAGGCGCGGTATGGCGCAGTAAATGCAAACCCGCAGGTAGGAATATCGCTAAGGAAAAGCGCGGTATGGCGCAGTAAATGCAAACCCGCAGGTAGGAATATCGCTAAGGAAAAGCGCGGTATGGCGCAGTAAATGAATGTCTATCTGAGCAATAATAATTGTGTCACTAGGCTGTGCGCAATAATCGGTGCACCAGGCCAGCAGCATTCACCGATTCCTGGTAGGGGAGAGCACAGGCCTGAGGTCGGCAACCGGCGGCTCCGGAGGCCCACGCGGCTCTTTCCGCTCCTACCGGCGGCTCCGGAGGCACACGCGGCTCTTCCAGCTCCTACCGGTGGCTCCGGAGGCACACGCTGCTCTTTCCGCTCCTACCGGCGGCTCCGGCGGCACACGCGGCTCTTTCCGCTCCTACCGGCAGCTCCGGAGGCACACGCGGCTCTTTCTGCTCCTACCGGCGGCTCTCTGCAGGTGGCCGACCCCCAGCTGCTGCCTCTCTCCCCCACTATCCTGGCGGTGGCTGCAGGGAAGGGGGGGGGGGGAGCTGGCCGGTGCTGGTCGGGCCTCTTGTTGCCGCCAGTCCCGATGTCTCCCCAGATGCTTGCCTGCCCCTCTCCTGTCCTTATGCCGGCGCGAGCCGACGTCACAGCCCGGCGTGGGCAGTACACGGGAGAGGCATATGTACAGGATATGTACGCGGTGGGAAGGGGGGGGGTGTAATATCCATGCAGGTGTTGCGGCTCTCGGAATATTTTGGAGAAATACATGTTTATAAAATGACGAGGCAGCGCGGGAGGTTGTAAGCGGCATACAAGTACTCGGTATAAATGTATAAGTAGTATAACATGTCCCCACACAAACACACCGGGGCACGGAGTACATAAATAGCACCGATTTCCCTCCCTGCCTGTGCTCTGACCTCACACGTACTCTGGGATGTGCAGGAAATACAAGTTGACAGTTGCTGCACTCCCATTGGCTCCCAGCGCACCATGTGACCGCGCCGCCGCACGGGAACACCATCTTGTTGTATCCCCTGCTGGCTGACGTGCCACAGCGCCTCGTGAGCCTACACGGGACACACCGGCGCCTGCCACTACCGAGGTGACTGACTGGTGTGCGCCGCGCACACCGCTACCGCGCACGCCGCCATCACCACCGGGACCGGGCCTAAGGGGTCTCACTAAGTGCGCAGTCCCTGCACGGGCTCAGGACCCCCCATTGCAGATTATTTAACAAACCCCTTAGGGCCGCCGCCTCACGAAGCCCTCGAGGTTGTTATTAATCAGACCTAATAATAAAGGAAGGAAGACGTTTAAAAGGTGCGATCCCAGATTGTGAGAAGGGAACATCCACAGTGTTAAACAAATGTAACCATGATTATAGCAAAGATATGGCTGGGTTTTTTTTTGGGGGGGGGGAAATTAACCAAGACTTTCCTCTACCCTTAACTTAACCCCCATGCTGTCCTTATCAGAGATCCTATAGTGGAAATAGGGTGCTCTGCCTGCGCAAACTCTTGTTGAACACACATTGAGATCACACAGAAGGGAGGGGGGCGATTTCCTCTGCCTGCTCCCAAGTCTCAGCTCACCGGGTTTACAGAGCAACGTTAAAACACCATTAAAAATATGTATACAGATGTAGCCAATGTTAGTGCGTCCCCCCCGCTCATCGTGCGTGACTGGTGAAAGAAAACGGCCGCTGTATGTGTAAGGTTTGTCACACTTTAACCCCGTCACTGCCATTACTACACTTTGCCCCTACGAGGGACTGGCACTTTAAACTATACACCTATTGTCCCGTCCTTGTCACCTCTCCAAGATGTCTCTTTCCCTCTCCAAGGTTTCATATCTCCCCTCTTCCAGATGACCTCCTCTCGCTTTCCACCTGACGTCTTTCTCTGGCCCCCCCGAAGCCTCTCCTCTCCCCCTCTCCCAGAGGCCTCTGCTCTCCGTCTCTCCTCTCCCTCTCTCCCAGAGGCCTCTGCTCTCTCCTGGTTTGATTCCCTTTCTCTGCAGGGTCAGTATCGGGGTATCCCGCCCTGCATGCGCACTTATAACCAGGAGAGGGGTGCGGTACACAGCCGGCAGATATCCACTGAGGTGTCTCCCCGTGGGTGGTTACGCCTTCTTCTTGGGGGGTCTGGACAGGAACTGACTGCGGATAAAGTGGGTCAGTTTGGTCTCCGAGAAGACGGCAGCGCCCAGTGTCACCGAGAGGCAGACCACTCCCACCGCGACGTGACCCAGCCTGGGGACCCAGCCCCGGTCACAGCACAAAGACACCTGGGAAATGGACAGACACAGTGTCACCGGAGTGTGCGTAGAGGCGAGTGCGCGTGTGTGAAGGCGTGGAGAGGTGTGAGGGCGCGTGGAGACATCCCCCCCCCCACACACTATTTTTGAATTATATTTCAATTTTTCATTGAATGCGGATATTTTCCCCAAAACAAACGCTGTCCCGGTGTGCCGCGTGGCGCTGGCCTTGCGGAGGTGACAGGGGTTAGGAGAGACCTTGTGATGAATTGCCCATTAAATGCTTAACCGCTGGAATTTTGGAGCTTTTCCCCAATGCCAATTTCAGTCCAGGCATAACCCGCATTAACGTACGCAATGGGACCGGAGCATGTATGTAACACAGGCATACCCCGCATTAACGTACGCAATGGGACCGGAGCATGTATGTAACACAGGCACACCCCGCATTAACGTACGCAATGGGACCGGAGCATGTATGTAACACAGGCACACCCCGCATTAACGTACGCAATGGGACCGGAGCATGTATGTAAAGCGAAAATGTACTTAAGTGGGAAAAAGGTAGTGCTTCACTTTATCGATGCATGTACTGTACTGCAATCGTCATATACGTGCATAACTGATGTAAATAACGCATGCGTAACAGGCTCTATAGTCTCCCCGCTTGCGCACAGCTTCGGTACAGGTAGGGAGCCGGTATTGCTGTTCAGGACGTGCTGACAGGCGCATGCGTGAGCTGCCGTTTGCCTATTGGGCGATTTGTCCTTACTCGCGAGTGTACTTAAAGTGAGTGTCCTTAAACCGGGGTATGCCTGTATGTGGGGCCCATAACCCTTTCCCTGCCAGAGGCCTACAACCCTGGCAGCAAAAGGGTTACACGCGTGTGATCGTTCCGAGACCCAAATGGACCAGCACAAGCCCCCAAGCTCCCGGCATCTCGACCTAGGACATTTGGCCGCGGCGAAACAGCCGGGACTAAATGCCCCATTCCGCCAGCATCTTACCTCTGAAAACGCGGTCACTGCCGCGCTGACGCCGAGCGCGGAGACGACGGCGGGGGACAGCAGTAGGCCGGTCAGCGGCCGGTACGGGCTCCCCCGGTAGTACCTCCTGATGTACAGGACGCTGTGGGCGATGCGCAGGCCCATGCTGAAGCAGTTGGCCAGGATGAAGCCCACGCTGCCCAGCCAGCCGGTCATGTAGTAGGAGAAGGCCAGGAAGCTGAGGGACAGGCCCAGCATGACGTAGTTATACCTGGGAGAGGAGAGGGACGTCACCAGGGGAAAGAACGCCCCGGTTCTCCAGATCCTTACCAGGTTTCAATCGCCCTTTGGGGAAACAAAATGGCCGCCAAAGCACAGGCCAATAGGAAGCTGCAACGTCGTCGTTGTGGAATCCTATTGGACGGCCATTTAAATCCCCTTGAACAACCAGGAAGCGATACCGGTAACTGGAGAAAATCCCCGTTATAATCCGGTAAACAAAATGGAGGTTAGTTAGGGTGGGATGCTCGCTCCATAAAAGTAGCAATTTCTCTCCCGCGCCCCTCCCCAGGTTAAAGCAGGGGGTGAACTGTGTCACTGGCAGCTGCAGAACCCCCCCCCCCCCCCCCATCTCCTGAGATATATAACAGCAGATCTAAATCTCCCGTGTCACGAAGGCCAATGGGAAGCCGCAGCGGATGACATCGCAGCTTCCTATTGGCCGCGTGTAGCCCCTGGGGAACGAGCCTTTATGACACAACTTACCCTGTAGGACATTCCTCAAGACACCCCCCCCCCCCCCAACAGCTCAGGCTTTAAGAATATCCCTGCTTCAGCACAGGTGGTGCAGTCGTTTATTGAGCCACCTGCGCTGAAGCAGGGATATCCTGAAAACCTGGCCTGCTGGTGGCCGTTGAGGACTGGAGTTTCCCGAGATATGTCACAGTAACGCTCTGACATGGCAGCTTCCTATTGGTCAGTGGGTGTGAGGCGTGAACGGCAGCCATATCGAGCGCGGTTACGAAAAGAAAGTGAGAGGGGATTGTTATCTAATATTGGAGTTTGCAAAGTCTCGTCGTCTCCTCTCCTCGGGATATTCTGCAGCGACGCTGCGCAGCGACTTCCGTTCCGCGTTATACCGGGGTATACAGTGTTATATGGGGGTCCGCGTCGGCGCCACTGGCCCCCACCCACCTGTCCACCTGGTCCTTGCTCATCGTTGCGAACGTGAAGCACTCGGTGACCCCGTTGATGGCGAGCAGGAGGACGTACAGACAGTAGCAGCGCAGGAGGCTGGGACCTGCAAAACCAGCAGAACATGGCGCCGTTAGGATACGTTTAACGGATTTATCCTTGTAACGCCGCGTAGACATATATACGCGCTGAAAGTACCTGGCGTGGCGTGTGAATTAGGTTAAAATCACTACAGTTTTGAAAGATTCAGTCAGCCATCTTGATTCAAAATGGCGCCCGGTAGAGACAGGGAGTGAGAGTGAAGGAGAGTGAGTGAGAGTGTGAGAGTGAGAGACAGAACTGTGGTAATGTCAGGCCCGGGGAGCCCTGCTTCCTATCTATACAGAACTAACGCGCCTTTAAAGCCTCCATCCCATTTTGCACCAAATACTGGAGCTGGAATAACAAGAAAGCGCTCAACGCCATTTTCATCGTGTAGCGATGTGGAAGTGGTTATCTATGGAGCAGCGAAACGCGCAGGGAAGTTCCTCCCTCGTACCAGAGCCCGCACTCAGCATGGACCCGCCGTATATATCCAGCGCCAGCTGTGAGTAAGCGTATCCGAATGCCGTGATGGTCAGGCCGATCAGCGTTACCAGCTTCAGCAGCGACGCCAGGACCTCCGTCGCAGTGGAAACGTCCTCCTGCCAAAACGCAGAAACGCAGGCGCGTGATTGGACAGCAGTGGAGTTGGAGAAAACAAAGATGGGGTTTATCGCTTTATATCTGAACACTAGAGATGGGTAAATTTTATTAGGGTCCCAAGTGCTATATATCACCCCGTACCCACCTTTATTCAAATGAGTTCAATTAGCATATCCCCCAGGTCTCTCCTCGGGTTGCATAAAAGGTGGTTTTAAGGGGATGTATATAGCATGTTAGACGCTAGTAAAATATGATCCTCTGTGCCTCGCCCTCATATTCGTGGGCGGTGCGAATATTAACAAAAATTCAACAATACATTTGCAGGCTAAATTCAACCTTCGTCCATCTCTGCTAATCACCGCCAGACAATGCAGATAGGTGTACGGGTTATCTGGAATGTACACGGGAAATAAAGTTTAAAGATGGTTTTGAAGGTGTTTGTAAAGATCATCGCTCCAGACCATATGTCGCAATCAAGTTCCATGGCATTTCCACGGCGGCCATCATGGCCGCCGCTTCACTGAACACTGAAGCAGGCTCTGGCCTGCCGGTCACTAATAATCCCTAGCCGGTCACTAATAATCCCTAGCCGGTCACTAATAATCCCTATTGTGTTTTCACGGTGAATAACAGGTCAACTTTACATTCTTTTCTGTCTGTCTCACTGATTCTTAGCATAAGTGGTGTTAGTTCGCTGGTGTTACGGACACCATTTTATTTCCATGCCAAATCTCAGTGGTTGAGGTCTCTGCCGTTGTGTTACCACTGCAGCCAACATGGCCACTTCTTTTATGAAAATTAAAGCAGGCTCCGGCCTACCTGTCGCTATAAAACTCCATTGTGTTTTCACTATGGCCAACATGGCCGCCTCCTATCTGAAACCTGTGGCAGGCTCCGGCCTACCTTTCTTTGACACCCGACATCCTTTCCTCTCTCCAGGACCTTGGCGAAGAACACGTAGAAGCTTTCCTCTATGGGCAGGAAGATGAAGCGTGCCACGAGCGAGCCCAAATTATTCACAATGTCGTACACTCCTGAGGGCAGAAGGGAGCGATATGGGACGCCGGCCTCCATCTTGCAGACACCCTGAAGCTTTCTGCCTCTTACAGAGAACAGATTCCCACATAGACTTCTGTGGAAGGGCAGGATCGCCATCTCACACACAGCAATAAGATACCCTCTTACACACTAACTGCCCCTATACACTGCAATAAGATACCCTCTTACACACAGTAACTGCACCCATACACTGCAATGGGATCACCGTTTTACAATTCAGGATCACTCCCTCAAAAATTTCCCCTCCCCAAACTCCTCTACCCCTGCCAGGGGGATCCCTTCCCTAATCGCCACGTTCCTAGGGACTGAAACGTGGACCCCCCTCCCCCTCACTTGCGGACTTTCCGAGAATCCATGTGAAAAACATCGGGACTTTTTACAACGATAACACAATGGGAAACCCTAAACCCTGCGCTGGATCGGAGCGCACCGGCACCCCCGGGGGCGCGTCACTGCTGTATGTTTAACTCATGAAAGGGAAGCAGTAAGCAAGCCCCGTATAAATCGCCCAACACTTACCCTGATCCCCAAAGGAGAGCACGTTCAGAAACGTCATGACGTAGCGCTCGCCTGTATCATGAGAGGGAAAACAGTGTCACAGAAATTAAAAGATCCCAGATAAAAACCCCACACCTTTTCTTTGCCCTTTCCCATTCCCCCCACCCATAATTTTACATTATTTTCCAGGGTGTTTAAAATGGCTGACATGTGCCACAGACTCTCTCTCTGTGATGTGAGGTGTCAGCGTGGCGCTGCCGGGTATAGGGCTGCCCCAGCGTGGCACTCACCCTCCGTCAGGATCTGCTTGAGGAAAGACTGTTTGAAGAGACTCCACGCCAGTCTAACCTGTGTCCAGTCTAGGAAGTTCTGCCAGGGAGAGTCCAAACGGGTTACAGATAAGATGGACATCCTGCATCAGGGAGATCTTTATTAATATCTCAGCTGCTGCCACTCCGGACACAGCACCGTCCATCCCAACCTCTTGACCGGCAACAGGTGAGAGAGAGGGGGGGGGAGGAAACAGGTGAGAGAGCAGGGGGGAGACAGGTGAGAGAGCTGGGGCAGACAGATGAGAGCGTGGGGGGGGGAGGAAACAGGTGAGAGAGCAGGGGGGAGACAGGTGAGAGAGCTGGGGCAGACAGATGAGAGCGCAGGGGGGGAGGAAACAGGTGAGAGAGCAGGGGTGAGACGGGTGGGAGACAGGTGAGAGCGAGGGCAGACAGATGAGAGATCCATCCTTGTAAAGCCGCAGCCCGTCCTTCGCTGCATACACACACACTAAAAGTACCTGGTGTGGCGTCTGTACACACAGAATTTGGTTAAAATCACTAGTTTTGAAAGGTTCAGTCCGTCATCTTGATTCAAAATGGCGTCCGAGAGAGTGTGAGAGAGAGCGAGAACTGTGGTAATTTCAGGCCCTGCTTCCTAATGTGCCTTTAAAGCCTCCATCCCATTCTCTCTCACCTGTCTCCCCCCTCTCTCTCACCTGTGTGTGTGCAGGTGTGTGTGTAGGTGTGCAGGTGTGTGTGTAGGTGTGCAGGTGTGTGTGTAGGTGTGCAGGTGTGTGTGTAGGTGTGCAGGTGTGCGTGTAGGTGTGCAGGTGTGTGTGTAGGTGTGCAGGTGTGTGTGTAGGTGTGCAGGTGTGCGTGTAGGTGTGCAGGTGTGTGTGTAGGTGTGCAGGTGTGCGTGTAGGTGTGCAGGTGTGTGTGTAGGTGTGCAGGTGTGTGTGTAGGTGTGCAGGTGTGCGTGTAGGTGTGCAGGTGTGTGTGTAGGTGTGCAGGTGTGTGTGTAGGTGTGCAGGTGTGCGTGTAGGTGTGCACGTGTGTGTGTAGGTGTGCAGGTGTGCGTGTAGGTGTGCAGGTGTGTGTGTAGGTGTGCAGGTGTGCGTGTAGGTGTGCAGGTGTGTGTGTAGGTGTGCAGGTGTGCGTGTAGGTGCATGTGTGTAGGTGTGTGTATGTGTAGGCCTGTGTGTGTAGGTGTGTGTGTAGGTGTTTGTGTATTATCTTTATACAATAGCCTTCTTCAGGGAAAAGGTGGTGGATGCATGGAGCTGCCTCCCATCAGAGGTGGTAGTGGGTAATACAGTGAGGGAATTCCTACCTGCTGGGGGCAGACAGAATGCTAACTGCTACATCTGACAGAAAGCCCCAATGATCCTATAGGGCCCGAGGTTTTACAGCATATAGGAGAATAGGCAGACACGGGGGCCGCGCGTTCGTCTCTGCCGTCGCGGTCTGCGTTTGCTTTGACAGAACCCCGCTGTTTTCCGGGGGGTGCAAGGAACGCGCTAGCACCCAAACACACCCACATTAAGCAGACCCAGCGGGCGAGGGTCCCCGAGGCTGGCGGTACCTGGGAGGCAGAATATTGGGGAAGGAATTCCGTCATCTTGCGGAGAGGGAAGGATTTCGTCTCTGCTTCCGGGGAGCCCAGGAACCCCGCAAAGTAAACCACGTAAGCCAGGGCGAGCAGGCTGGTGTACAGGACCTGGGAACAGACAGGGACCCCCCTCCCGAAATATCACACAGGTGCAGTTAGAGAACCGGACACTGAGCTGATCGTTTATACGAGACACCAGAAAATACACTTTATTCCCATCGACCTCACAGAACGAGCATCTGCTACGGAGGTGCCGTAACTTATGCAGTGCACTGACACCATTAACATGCTCTTCAGAACGTAAAATATATGTTCTCGTTACATTCTGGCCTTGAGAATCTGCAGAACTGAAAAAACTATTATTATTTTTTTTTTTTTTTTTAAATGCGGAATCCTTTTTTTTTCCTTCTTAAAAACGCCTGAAAATCCACAAAAATCAGCAGTTTGAAAAACAACCTGTCAAATCCACCAACATTTGTCCTTTTCCCCCTAGCTCCAGCACGTATTTAGAAATGATTTAATACATACAACCCACAAAATGACCAGACCGGCGATTCGAAGCTTCCGGAGAATTTTGCCGCCGTGGAAGTTTACGGCAGTAAAAAAAAAAAACACACACGGTTGCCAGATTTGTTCAAAGAAAAAAACCACAACATCGCCGCTCAGGGAGTGCAGCGATTACACACACCCTGATAATAACGGAGACTCCGGTTTCAGGGGTCTAGTTTTATTATATTATATCAAAACGGTCATTAGAAAATGGAAACGCGCTCCACTGCGCTCACGCTGTCACAGATTGGGAGGGGCTGCGTCATTTTCCTGGAGGCGATGCCGGGGGGGCATCTGGGTGTAAGCGAGCAGCCTGCTCGGAGCGTGACATCATTACCTGCTTTCCGCCTTCCACACACTCCGCTCCCAGTTACCCGCCACTCCAACGCGTTTCGCAGCCTCTCGCAATCTGTGAAAGTTTGAGTGCTGCGGAGCGCCTTTCCATTTCCGAATGACCGTGTTGATATGTACAGGAGTGTTTTCCATTTCTACATCCCGTGGTATTCCAAGCGAGGATCTGCTTTCCAAACCCAGCCTCTGAAACAGGAGTTGCATTATTACGCAGGGCCTTAAATTCGGCTGCTTCTAAACATGTGTGGAGGGCGGTGGAACGTTTCCTACCCAGCAGCATGGGGAAAGCTTATTATAATTAGATACACGATTATTTAGACCAGGGGCGGCCAACTCCAGTCCTCAAGGGCCACCAGCAGGTCAGGTTGTCAGGTTATCCCTGCTTCAGCACAGGTGGCTCAATCAGTGGCTCAGCCCGTGCTGAAGCAGGGATATCCTGAAAACCTGACCTGTTGGTGGCCCTTGAGGACTGGAGTTGGCCGCCCCTGGTTTAGAGGTTCACATTAGCTATTATTGTCACTATACTTTAGCTCTTGTGATGTACCCAGTGATTAGTATTTTAGCGTTTTCTTTTGCTTGGGGTTTGTGCATTTTCTTGTTGCCAGATTTACCTGGGCCACGGAAAAGATGACGAGACCCCACTGGGGATAAACAAGAACCAGGAGGACGGTGACGCAGCAGCGGGAGATCATCGCCAGACTCTCGGCCAGCACCTGGAAGTAAAAAGGATGGGCGCATTTAAAAGAAAGATTTTGCACTGCGGAGCGAGCGGTTTCTACACTTTAGGGCCAGTCCATCGGGGGACAGAGGTGAATAAAGGACAGTAGCATTTCATTTCCGCTCCGCGGACCCCCTGCTTCCCTAGATACTCACCTCCGTAGGGGGGTGCCGGTAGCAGCTCCGACTGGGCTGTGTGGATTTAAAGCCCTTGCGCTACGCGGGCCAATAGGAAGCCGTGACGTCATCCCTTGCAGCTTCCTATTGGCCCGCGAGACAGGGACATTGTTACCTGTGTTTAGCCCAAGCAGCTTTGAATTCCTTGGCTGTATTACCCTCGTCCACCTCTGCCGGGAGGCTGGTCCATGGGTCCTCTCCCAGAGGAGAGGCCCGCCCTCAGGTTCCACCCCTCCAGAGTGTGAGCTCTTGTGCCTACCCTTAATGAAGTGGATGGTTTGGGGTATCTCAGTGGGACAGCCCCAGGACTCGTGCGGCTTTATTAGGGTGAGGGGAGACACGCACCTTCAGCCTCACCAACAGATGGGATTGGGCCAACACCCAGAAAGGTTCTGCCAGGAGCTCCACCACGGCAGAGAATCCGAACGCCAAAACCCCGGTACCGTAATGCGGGATCACCTCTGGGTCTGGGACTTCCAGGACCCGCAACCAGACCCAGCCCAAGAGCAGCGACCAACAGATACCCAGCGGGACCCTGTAAGGAGGAGGCAGCAGGTACTGTATTGTGGTTTTGCTGCCACGTGCAGTGTTCTGCGTCTCTCTGCTGAAGAACGGTCCCAGTCTGTGATGTCATGTATGGCTCGGCCTGGGACAGTGGGGGAGGGGGCAGGGGTGTTTGAAAGTGTGGGATTTTTATAGGACGTCCTCGTTTCAGACTGCCGTTCGTTAGCAGCGATGTGTTTCCAGTGTTGGAAGTATATCTGCTGCTAAATCATTAAGTGACATCGTATCTTCCGGTCATCTTAGCAGAGATGGAAATTCAGTGACATTATATTCATATCTGAAGCGTTTCAATAGCCTGGAGTCATGGCTACTGTCCCATGCCCACAATCGCTCCGACCAACCATTGTGACCAAGCACTGCCATCTACTGCGCTTACCCACCATCAAGGCCAGGCACTGCAATCTACTACGCTTACCCACCATCAAGGCCAGGCACTGCCATCTACTGCACCTACCCACCATCAAGGCCAGGCACTGCCATCTACTGCGGTTACCTACCATCAAGGCCAGGCACTGCCATCTACTGCGCTTACCCACCATCAAGGCCAGGCACTGCCATCTACTACGCTTACCCACCATCAAGGCCAGGCACTGCCATCTACTGCACCTACCCACCATCAAGGCCAGGCACTGCCATCTACTGCGGTTACCTACCATCAAGGCCAGGCACTGCCATCTACTGCGCTTACCCACCATCAAGGCCAGGCACTGCCATCTACTGCGCTTACCCACCATCAAGGCCAGGCACTGCCATCTACTGCGCTTACCCACCATCAAGGCCAGGCACTGCCATCTACTGCGCTTATTCCCTCACCTGCTGTCTCTTTAAATCTCCCAACATACCACTTGAAGTGTAAGCTCTGCGGGGCAGGGATTTCCTTTCCTATTGTCTGACTTTGTTGGATTATAATTCCCTGCACTCGTGTGTCTCTTTTGTACAGCGCTGCGTACGCTGTGGGCGCTATATAAAGATATATACACATTTACAGCACCTGGCACTTCCTGTACCACAGGTGGCCTCACGGACACTTCCTGTACCACAGGTGACCTCACGGACACTTCCTGTACCACAGGTGACCACACGGACACTTCCTGTACCACAGGTGACCTCACGGACACTTCCTGTACCACAGGTGACCTCACGGACACTTCCTGTACCACAGGTGACCTCACGGACACTTCCTGTTCTATTTTTTTTCTTTTAGCATTCAGAACTTGGCATAAAAAGTTTGGGGTCAGTAAGGATTTCTGGGGTGCAGCTTGGACAGCGATGGAACGGCCGGGACAGATCGCAGTGTGCCGGGTCGGGGTGTGGGACGTGCGCCGGTACACTTACGTTAACCAGATGAGCTGGATGGTGTGCCTCCAGTTTTGCCGCGGGCCGTGACTCAGGCAGGTTCTGCGAAACGCTTCTCGGGCCAAGAACACCACCGTGGAGTAAAGCAGGGTCAACCTAAGGGGCGCCAGGAAAGACGGAAGTCACTGATCCACACGGAGAGGGGCAACTTCCACACGCAGGGGGCGCTCTTGGCGATAGGGAGCCGCAAGGGATGACGTCGCGGCTTCTATTGGCCCACGTGACGCGGGACCTTTAAACTGTGCCGGTACCGGCAGCACCTGCGGAGGGCGGTATCTCCGGAAGCAGGGGGTCCTCGGAGGTGCCATGAGTGGTTCTGCTCCGGAGACCCCCTGCTTCAATCCTATTAAAAACAAACATATTGTCGCCCGGACTGCTGCTTTAACCTAACGTGGGTTGTTGTTGCAGGAATTTAGGAAGCCACGGCGCTTCCGCTTTGGAAATCGGCGGCCATATTGCGAGCCCCGGGAAGCCGAATCTTCGCCGATCGATCACGGGAGAACGGAGCGATCGGCAGCTGAGATAATTGCGGCGACGAACGGCTGCATTTATTGCAACAAGAAACGGGCAAGACAAAATTAACCCTTTAAACCACGCGACAAACTCTGCACCTCACGTTAGAAAACGTTAGAAAGTAATTAGGCTCCAAAAATCTATGGAAAGCGCAGCGTTAAACACACCCAGTGCGTGGACGTGAAACGTTGTAACGTAATGATCCTCGTCTGTCTCTGGTAACGTCACAGCGCCAACTCCGGGTGCAAGGGAGGTACCGCCGCTGAGCAACATATACTGTACTGCTTTTACAATCAAATGAAAGCGCTCAGTCACGTAACGCCCTCTACTAAGCGATGGAACAGACCATATAAATGATTGCATTGTGGCCATACAAAGAAAAACACATTCACATATTACCTCACGTTAACGATGCCAATAATTTCCTTGGAGACGTAACGAAGCGTGAAAGCGTTTAATCCAAAGGTGAGAACCCGGAACAGAACCTGCAATATCAACACGTCAAATATAGAGATTTAGCACAGTAACTCAGGGTGGCTGCAGAGTATCAGGGACAGGCTCAGGCAGTCCTGGGATTATATGTAATGCAGGGTGACCTCCTGACTGCAGGGTATCAGGGACAGGCTCAGGCAGTCCTGGGATTATATGTAATGCAGGGTGACCTCCTGGCTGCAGAGTATCAGGGACAGGCTCAGGCAGTCCTGGGATTATATGTAATGCAGAGTGACCTCCTGGCTGCAGAGTATCAGGGACAGGCTCAGGCAGTCCTGGGATTATATGTAATGCAGGGTGACCTCCTGACTGCAGAGTATCAGGGACAGGCTCAGGCAGTCCTGGGATTATATGTAATGCAGGGTGACCTCCTGACTGCAGGGTATCAGGGACAGGCTCAGGCAGTCCTGGGATTATATGTAATGCAGGGTGACCTCCTGGCTGCAGAGTATCAGGGACAGGCTCAGGCAGTCCTGGGATTATATGTAATGCAGAGTGACCTCCTGGCTGCAGAGTATCAGGGACAGGCTCAGGCAGTCCTGGGATTATATGTAATGCAGGGTATTTTTTATCATATTAAAAAAAAAAAAAAAAGAAGGATTTACAAACATATCAATACAAAAGCAACAAATTTAAGTTAAAATATGCAATTTTGCATCTTATTTACACTGTATACAGAAAATATTTACACACTTATATCTGACACCCGCCCACCTTCTCTCCCAGGACGTTATATCCCACCTCTCTTCCCCTGCTTTATCTGCTCTAGAACCTGCTCCCCTGCACAGGTTACAGCAGCGATTCCCAACCAGGGCTCTGTGGAGCCGTCCCAGGGGTCCCGCCCAGCCTCCCACAGTCCCAGGGGTCCCGCCCAGCCTCCCGCAGTCCCAGGGGTCCCGCCCAGCCTCCCGCAGTCCCAGGGGTCCCACCCAGCCTCCCGCCGTCCCAGGGGTCCCACCTAGCCTCCCGCAGTCCCAGGGGTCCCGCCTAGCCTCCCGCCGTCCCAGGGGTCCCGCCTAGCCTCCCGCAGTCCCAGGGGTCCCGCCTAGCCTCCCGCAGTCCCAGGGGTCCCGCCCAGCCTCCCGCAGTCCCAGGGGTCCCGCCCCGCCTCCCGCAGTCCCAGGGGTCCCACCCAGCCTCCCGCCGTCCCAGGGGTCCCGCCCAGCCTCCCGCCGTCCCAGGGGTCCCACCCAGCCTCCCGCAGTCCCAGGGGTTCCGCCTAGCCTCCTGCAGTCCTAGGGGTTCCGCCCAGCCTCCCGCAGTCCCAGGGGTCCCACCCAGCCTCCCGCCGTCCCAGGGGTCCCGCCTAGCCTCCCGCCATCCCACCCAGCCTCCCGCAGTCCCAGGGGTTCCGCCTAGCCTCCTGCCGTCCCAGGGGTCCCGCCCAGCCTCCCACAGTCCCAGGGGTCCCGCCCAGCCTCCCGCAGTCCCAGGGGTCCCGCCTAGCCTCCCGCCGTCCCAGGGGTCCCGCCTAGCCTCCCGCAGTCCCAGGGGTCCCGCCTAGCCTCCCGCAGTCCCAGGGGTCCCGCCCAGCCTCCCGCAGTCCCAGGGGTCCCGCCCAGCCTCCCGCAGTCCCAGGGGTCCCGCCCAGCCTCCCGCAATCCCAGGGGTCCCGCCCAGCCTCCCGCAGTCCCAGGGGTCCCGCCTAGCCTCCCGCCGTCCCAGGGGTCCCGCCCAGCCTCCCACAGTCCCAGGGGTCCCGCCCAGCCTCCCACAGTCCCAGGGGTCCCGCCCAGCCTCCCACAGTCCCAGGGGTCCCGCCCAGCCTCCCGCAGTCCCAGGGGTCCCGCCCAGCCTCCCGCAGTCCCAGGGGTCCCGCCTAGCCTCCCGCCGTCCCAGGGGTCCCACCCAGCCTCCCGCCGTCCCGCCCAGCCTCCCGCAGTCCCAGGGGTCCCGCCCAGCCTCCCGCAGTCCCAGGGGTCCCGCCTAGCCTCCCACAGTCCCAGGGGTCCCGCCCAGCCTCCCGCCGTCCCAGGGGTCCCGCCCAACCTCCCGCCGTCCCAGGGGTCCCGCCCAGCCTCCCGCAGTCCCAGGGGTCCCGCCTAGCCTCCCGCAGTCCCAGGGGTCCCACCCAGCCTCCTGCCGTCCCAGGGGTCCCGCCCAGCCTCCCGCAGTCCCAGGGGTCCCCCGCCCAGCCTCCCGCAATCCCAGGGGTCCCGCCTAGCCTCCCGCCGTCCCAGGGGTCCCGCCTAGCCTCCCGCAGTCCCAGGGGTCCCGCCTAGCCTCCCGCCGTCCCAGGGGTCCCGCCCAGCCTCCCGCAGTCCCAGGGGCTCTGCCCAGCCTCCCGCAGTCCCAGGGGTCCCGCCCAGCCTCCCGCAGTCCCAGGGGTCCCGCCCAGCCTCCCGCAGTCCCAGGGGTCCCGCCCAGCCTCCCGCAGTCCCAGGGGTCCCGCCCAGCCTCCCGCAGTCCCAGGGGTCCCGCCCAGCCTCCCGCAGTCCCAGGGGTCCCGCCCAGCCTCCCGCAGTCCCAGGGGTCCCGCCTAGCCTCCCGCACTCACTGTGCGGCCCACAACGGCTTTCCTGGCTCTCCCCCCGGCTCTCCCCAAAGGCCGGTTACAGGACTGCGGCACTTCCGGTGCCAGTCATGCGTGCTCTGACCCACCGCCACATCATGCCCTCTGCTGCCTCCTGCCCGCCGCTGCCTGTGGTAGGCATGTGGGGGTGGGGGGTGAGATGCAGGAAGGGAGTGATGTGATGCAGGGGGTGGGTATATGAGGATGATGAGGGGTGCTGGGGGAGATATGAAGATGATGATTTTAACTGTGTTGCCCGATTTAAAAAAAAAATATGTATTGGGGCGGCGGGGGCCTTTTTAATTTGCATTGGCGGGGGCCTTTTTAATATGCATTGGCGGGGGCCTTTTTAATATGCATAGGCGGGGGGCCTTTTTATGTATTGCGGGTGGGGTTTTATGTATTTAGGGAGGTGTTTTTTTTGGTATGTATTTTGTGGGGGGGATTGAGTGGAGTGGGGTAATTGACGGAAGGTAGGGGCGAGTGAGAGGAGAGAGGGGGGGAGGGAGTAAGAGTGAGACGCAGTGGAGAAATACAGCGCAACGCCTTTATAACGCTGTGCTTGGGGTCCAAAGAATCCCATCGCGCTATAAGCGGATCGCGTTAGAAATAATGTACAATTGTATGCATTGTACCATAAAGTATTTAAGATGCTAATAATCGTGTTGTAAAGTATTCATAAATACGAAAATTGGGAGCCACGCCTGCATCGCGTTATAAGCGGATTTGCGTTGTAACGGATCGCGTTATAACGGGATTGAGCTGTACATGTGAGGTGGGAGGGCAGAGAGTGAGTGAGATGGAGGGGAGAGAAATACATGGGGAGAGAGGGTGGGAAATAGAGGGGGCTCATGAGGTGTGAAATGAACCTAATATGCGTCAGCCAGGTAGGGGTTTCCCGAGATTTTTTGAAACACTTCAAGGGTTCCTCCAAACAAAAAAGTTTGGGAATCACTGGGTTACAGGCACTAGATCCCGCTTTGTGGGGAGAAGACTGCGGGTGATCCACAACCTGTAATTAACCAGCCCATTAATTAACACCACTGTGCTACCACTGTAACCCTGCAAGTGATCCCTAAACATACCATACACACCTCCCTATACATTTGGCATTTTAATTCTGGCATCTGTAAGGAGGCAGCCATACTCTCCCACATCTCTACTGCGTAGGGGCACTCCAGGAGGAGGTGCTCCACCGTCTCTAAGACCCCAACACAGGAATCTCTGGGGTTGTTCCTGTCCTCAATGTTTTTATATGTAAGGTTTGCCCTTACATACAAACGCCCATGGAAGGCCAACCAGAGTGTATCCTGAATCCTAAAAGGGACTCTTGGGTCTAACAGATTTTATAAGGCTTCTTTCTGGTCATCTACACCCCAATGTTTCAGATCGAATGTCTGGACACATACCCTACTCAATACCACCTAGTAGAGTTTTTTTCCTGGGTATAGAAGTAACTTCTGATACTGTGACCTTACACTTGTTTAAAAACCTGTAGGTGATCATCATGTATTTTGGTGTGTATATACCTCTCACTGTAATTATTTTGATATTCCTTCCATCTAGCCAGCCTTTCAGGGGAGATACCCACTGCCTAAAAAAACATGCCAAATCTGGTCATCTCTACTGAGAAAATTCTGCAAATTAAAATATACAAAAATTAGTGAGAAAAATAACCAAGGGTTCACCATTCCCAAACCTCCTCTCTCTCTGGGCAAATACGTGATGTCTCTCCAACACATTTAAACGATTTCCCCAGAGCAACGGAAAAAAAAGGCTACAGTATATAGTGATTGTAACGTCCGCAGGGGGAGGAAATACAAAACTTAAATACACAAAAATAGGTATCAAAAAAAAAAACCTTAATCATTTTAACTTTTTCCCTGAAAGAGAATTTCCACTTCTTCCACCGTTCTACCTTTACCTTACAGATGTTCAGTTTCTCCTTCCAGTTGTGAACGCCGGATTTCTCTTTTCCAAAACAAATCTCTAAAACTTTAAAAGAGGCATTGTCTATCTGAATATCCTCAGGTAGACTAAAGGGGGTTTCCTCTTTTCCTAACCAACAGGCCACAGACTTATCCCGATTCACCCGGGACTTGGAAACATTTGAGTTTTTATTTATTTCATGGCTTATATCCTCAAATGGTTTTTTTGAGGCAACATAAATACAAACGTCGTCTGCATACGCCTGGCACTTAACTCGCCCCTCGTGTTGGGGACCCTCACAGGGTACGGCTTGAATGTGACTGTTCTGCTCCAGGTGTCATAAAAAGGGGTCTATGGAGAAGATGTATAATAGGGGGCTCAGCGGGCAGCCCTGCCTAACACCCGACTTTATGGGAAAAGATTCCCCTACCCAGCCATTAATGACCGGTCTTCCATAAGCTCCTTCATACAGCAGAGCCAGTTTCTCCATAAAAGTATCTGGGAAACCAGATCTTTCCAGAGTTTTAAAAAGATAGACATGATCCACCATATCGAAGGCTTTGGCTTGGTCAAGATTTAACAGGTACCCCGACAGACCTCCATTCCTGCCCATCTCAAACATCTCCCTGATGTTAATTAAGTTATTAGCGATGTTCCTTCCCTTAATGGCACAGGATTGGGAACTCGTTATCACCTTCTCAGCGATGTTACTCATCCGATTTATAAGGATCTTCGCTAAGATTTTATAATCATTGTTTAGTAAGGCTATTGTTCGCCAACTTTTTAATTCTTTCGTTTCCCCTTTCTTATATTATAAGGTTAACAGGGATTCACGCTGAGAGTGAGAGAGACCTATTCCTCCCAGAGAAGCATTATAAACGTTTGCCAATATTTCAGCTAAAACCTCACGGAAAACTTTATAAAATTCAGCAGTGATTCCATCTGCCCCGGGGGTTTTATTACCTGAGAGGGTCTTAATTGCGTTAGACACATCCCTTGCAGTGATTGGGGAGTCTAAGCCTATCAGGTCATCCTCAGAAACTGATGCGACGTTAATAGATCCCAGATAATTGCCCATTTCTACAGGATCAATAGTTTTTTGCTAAAAAAACTCTGCATAGTATTCAGAGACAACATTAAGCATTATAGTAACACACACACCCTGTGCATCTTGTAGGCCACATATGACCTTTTTAGTTCTGGTTTTACAATTTTCATAGGGATCTGAAGAATAAATCCCACAGCCACCAAAATCCTTCACGTTTGTTAAAGAGGATAACCGTTCACATTGTAATAACCTCATACTTTATTTAACACACCAATACTGCTCAGAATTCACTTCTTGACCATTCTGCATTCCCGTATATAATTGCAGCAATTTAGAACGGAGGATCAAATATTTCTTGTACCTCAGCTGGTTTGTTAGACCTGAAGTTTTTAAAATATATATATTTTTTTATGTATTTTTTAGTAACCTCCCACCACTGCACTATATTGGGATACAGAACTTGTGTGGATACGCAGTCCTTGAAGAACTGTAGGAAACTTTCTCTTACAGTCTCCTCCTGCAACATGGAGGAGTTCAGCTTCCAAACACTGCGACCTAGAATCACAGAGGAATCTAAGTGTAGGGTTATCTGTAGAATAGCATGGTCAGAATATTCCACAGGTGATAATCTGCAGCTGTCAATATTTACATTGCTCCTAACATATATCCTGTCTATTATGTTTTTTCTCTCCCCACATACATGTGTGTATCCTGGAGTTTTTGGATTATGACGTCAATAAACATTGCTTAAATCAGCCTGTTTACACATCATTTAGGAACACTATATCATATTCCAATACATCTCTACCACTGCCACGGTCTAGATTCAAGGTCACACAATTAAAATCACCCTCTAGAATAAGACACTTGGATGTAAACACAAAAGGTTGAACTAAAGCAAACAATTCCCTTCTTTGTTTTTTGATTTGGTAGCCATACATATTAATTAATCTGTGCTTAACATTCTGGAATGACACATCTAGAATAAGACATCGGCCTGGGCTCAGGTCAATCACTTTTGGCCGAGTGCAACAATAGGGGTTTCTTTGTGCTGAGCATTTCTTGATCAGAGATTTTTTTATGTCAATCACTTTTTTCACACTGGAAGTCATATCCCTTAAATAGAAACCCCACCCCATCACACAGGTCTGGGCCAGAGAACCAAAAAGATGCACCGCTTGTCCAATCCACAGAAACCGCTGAAATTTCCCTAAGGGACGAGAGTCTGGTTTCATGCAGGAATAAAATGTCAAAATCCAGGTCCTTGAAAGCGCTATATGTCAGCGATCTTCTTTTCCTGGTTTTTATGGAGTTGACATTTGAAGACCCTACTCTTAGAGGGGTGAGGGAGGTATGTATCATTCTGAGAAGTTGTTGTTACTCTTAAACCAGGATCACATGTAGGATGTGAATGGCTCCAGTGGTTTAACTCATTCCCTTTTGAAAGCACACTAAGTCCTTCTATTTTATTCAACTTTATTGGGGGAGTCAACAGAAATATAAAAGGTACTGCTGCGGCCGAGTTTATTCGAGCATTTGCCCGTTCTCGGCCGCAGCAGTTACCTGGCATCGGTGACGCGCGGCATGCCGAGGGGCTGCCACTTGCAAGCCGGGAAATCTCCCGGCTTGCGGAACTGGCCACACTTCAATAAAGTGTGTCGCCAGTGTACTTGCTGATGGTTTAGTGAGAGAGTGCTTCTCTAGATGAAGGTGCCTTGGTATGGGGGGGGGAAGGGAAGGTAAAAAAGGATGGCCTTGCAGGGGGTGTAAAGGAGGTGGAATGTACTCACAAAGCCAGCTTGCAAGGAAAAGAAAGACACTTTCCTGTGGCAGGCAGGAACAGTCTAAGGGCCACTATAACTGCCAGAAAGACAGGGGAGCTGGGCTGAACCAACCTCCTGGCTATGAAGATTGGAAGGTTGCCAGGGCAACCAGCTAGGGCGGTGTAAAGGGCATGTGTAGCAATAAAGTTGCATTTCACACAGGCAGCTAGCTGCTGGAACAGGAGGAAAACATGCAGCTTAACTAGAGAGACAGTTTACTTGAAAGCTGCAAAGGGATACAGAAAATGTGTAATCCTGTTCCAGGACAGTTACACTCCATATGTCCTCTATTTGTGCTTTTTTCCCTTTTGTTTTCCCTTTGCCAGGCGATGACTCTCTTTCGTTGGAACGCGGCCTCATCTCCATGTTCTGTGAAGCTATAGGTTTTTCACTTTTACCATCTGTCTTTGGGGTAATGGTTGTACCTATGACCATGGATCCTGTGGGTTGTTCCACCTCCCTCCTGCTGATGTTTTGAGGAGATGGTGCCTCCTGGGAATTCTTCGTTGCTTCTGCATCTGGGGCTTCGGGTGTACTCGATTCCTCTGTTTCCTGCTGTTCCTCGTCTTTTTCCTGATCTTCCACCCTATCAGTCCAGGATTTTTGTAGTGGCTGAAACATGTTCCGTATCTTTAGGCGGTCAATCATTGCAGTAAGGTAATTTTTTAAAAATCTTGGACAAGTTCAGCTGCACGAGGGTTGTCTTTACTTGCCGACTGTTGACTTTGCAGCTGTGGGAATTTTTTTTGTGGGACTTCTGAACCTATTTCCCAATTTTATTTTCAAGAGGCAGTTCCATCTCACGCCTCTCCTGGTGCTCTGGTACTTCTTGGGAGTCTTTGTTCTGTGGGGTCTAAGAAGGGAGAGGATTACTTCTGGTGTACTCTCTTTCTACTGTGATTGGATTGTGAATTTCCTTTAAAACCTCCTCAATCGGGCGCAAGCCCATGGAATCTCTCCTCTCTGCAGCTGGCCTCTGTGCCTCGGAGTGCAGGTCTCTATCCTCCTCTGTTTCAGAACATACTCTTGTGCTTGATTGTGTTGGGCATGGGGACAGACATTGTATGAATGCCCACTTTCTGAGCACAAGTTAAACAAAATGATTTTTCTTGCATTTATTTCGGTGGTGCCCCAAATCTTTGCATAGACTGCATCTGATCTTGTTACATCCCGATAAAGTGTGATCTTGATCCACACTTAAAGCAACATTTGGGCTGCCCACGGTAGAAACACCTTCCTCTTTCATTTCCAATGTATAGGAAGTATGGTAAGTGTGTCACAGTGTTGTCTGCACACACCAGTTTCACCTCAAATCCTCCATTCCAGTATTCACCATTATACAGCTTCCTTGGTCCTTTGAGTATGTCACACTGGTGCTTCAGCCAGAACTCAATGTCATCCACTGGGATAGATTCATGGTCAAAGATAATATTCACTATCACAGTCTCAGGCTTAGATATCGCTGTGGCCTCAAAAGACTTCCACTCAGAGCTGCTACTCACAGCTTTGTATCTCTCCCAGAAAGTCTCAAGGTGGGTGGAGGTTTTAAAACCGATATCGTAGTATGGTGACTAAGGGCCATGCAGGAGGGCGTAAACATCTTCTGGGTCAAAACACAAAGATTTATTTATTAGTGTATTCCCCACATAATCAAAACCTGGATCTTTCTCTCTTGGTCCCAGAAATGTCAGTCTCACCACATTCCTTCTTCTTAAAAGGTTTCTTATGGGAATAGTGGGAAAGAATCTCAAATCTTTCAGTGATTTCCATGCATTTTTCTGTGAATCACTGGGTTTTGCTGGTTCTGTATTTTCCGGGCAGTCTGAGCCCCCAGCAGCTGGAACTTGATCCAGGCTATCAGTGCTGATTGCAGGCACCAGGTACAGCTGATTTTCCTCTCAGTGAGATTTCCTCACTCTGGCATCTGACTCCCCTGCAGCCTCTGTGTGTCTCCCTGCAGCTGAGAGCTGTTCCAGGTTAGCAGTGCAGGTTTCAGGTACCTGTGTAATCTGTGTACCAGTCAGTGAGTTAACCCTTTCTGGCTCACAGTTTAACTCCATTGCCTCTTCAGAGTTTATAGCAATGGGCTCCGAGTGAGAAGGAAGTTTCCCAGGGTCTCTTTCCATTGTTTCTGCCTCCGCTGCTGTTTGCAATGTACCTGTGTGTCACGGTTGCCCAGGACTTTTTTTTTTTTTTTCAACATTTTGTTTATTGTGTTTTTCAAAGTATAACATACAGTTGTCACATTGTCAAAATAAAAAGCTTTCCATGGGACAAACGACATTCATACCGCCATTCATACCGACCTGGGAGAAGGGAGACAGGAGGGTGTGGGGGTAGGAAGGGGGGGGGAGAGGGAGGGGGGGGCAGAGGAGTCCTTTCTGATGTACGATGTTTTCCGTTCCTGGTCCGTAGGTCAGGTGTTACGACCAACTGTTTCGGCGAGGCACCGGGTAGTTAATATAGGGGGTAATGGATCTGTGTTAGCGTCCTCCCGTGGCGGGCATACTGTCTCCCTCGTATGAGGCTGATTGCAGCTTCTGCTCGCCATCCAAGGAGAACTCACCTGCCGCTATTAAAGCCAGATGGAGGCATTGCTCACCCCTGGGATGTCTGTCTGTGCCAACCAAGGCAACCAGACTTTTTGAAACTTTGGGCCAGTGTCGTTGACCAGACTTGTCAACTTTTCCATCTGGCAAACAAACCAAATTCTATTCCGAATTTTGTCTAATGAAGGAATTGCATTCTGTTTCCACAATGCTGCAATCTCGCATCTCATAGCCGTAGCAAAGTGTGCGATCAATTTGTTCCCTGATCTAGATACGTCTGTCGTGGGTTTGCCTAGAAGGAACACCCACGGATCTAGTTGAATTTTGAGGCCCAGAAAGAGCCTCTGTAGCCAATCTCTAATTTGGATCCATACGGGTCTAATTCGTGGACAAGACCACAGCATGTGTAACAGGTCCCCCTGTTCCCCGCACTGCCTGGGGCAAAGCGGGGAAGCGCCCGGCGCGAATTTTGCCAATCTAACTGGGGTGAGGTACCACCGCATTAGTACTTTATATGAGTTCTCCTTTAATGTTGTACAGATCGAACTGCTGGCTGCCGCCTTAAAAATCTCAGCCCAGTCATCGTCCTCCAGTGGTTCCGTCAGATCTGTTTCCCATTGTGTCATGAACCTGGGTTTGTGTGAATCGTCGCTATCAGAACCGACCACCACCCTGTACAGTGCAGAAATGACTCCCCGTGTGTCGGTGCCTCGACCACAGAGCTTCTCAAAATTGGTTAACGGCGTCTAATAGTGTGTTTGGTGTAAAATGCCCGGACCTGGAGGTATCTAAGAAATTCTGTGTTGGGAATGCCAGTTTCTGACTGTAATAGATCAAACGGTTTAATGGTGTCGCGTCCCTCCAGGTCTTTTAGTTTGTGGAACCCCCTGTTTTGCCAAAGTGTGAAGTTTTTGCCAACTAAACCCGGAGCAAAGTCTGGATTCCCGTATAATGGGGCCATTAAAGTGTGTTTAGAGGTTAATGAGTGATTAGTTTTGGCTGCTTCCCAGACCGACAGTGAGTTGAGCACGGAGGACAGATGCCCAGGACTTTTAACACCATTTATATTTAAGGGATCGGTAAATAAGCAACACACGATAATGAAATAAAATGAGGTTTATTTGGATAAGACATCGGAAACACACAATACAGAAATATACACAATTACTTTGGGTCTGGGGGTTAAAACTAGGCTTTCCTAGGTGCAAGGCAACTGCTTCAGCACAGGCTCATCTTGTTCACTCCACGGAGCTGGAATAAGCCTGGAACAGGTAACTTCACTCCTCAGAGCCAGTCCTCGGCTTGGCTAGGAATTCCCTGGGAAACCTCACCGGCGCTTCACTGGACCAGTCCCAAGCCTATCTATAAGTCTGAAAAGACACTCCTGGGCCCTTATGCACGGATCAGGGGTAACCAAAACCGGGCTGAACCTTTTTATTTGTGAGCCCGTCACAACCGGTAACTCCACCAGGAAGTCAGGACCCTGAGCTGGAAATAGTGCAAATCGTTCCTGTTAAAAACATGGAGGTTACGGCGTGGAACGAGCTGTTCCTCCTACTTGTTGTTTGTTTATTTTGGATCGCCCATTTCTTTTACATTGTGGGATTCGTGGGTCCTCGCTGAGCAAAACGCTGCTATTACCGGCCCCGGGGGACTCCCTATTCTCCAGATACTTACCGGTGAAGTGACCGGGTTTAAATCGGGGGAGGCAAAATGGCTACCAAATCTCAGGCCAATAGGAACGCGCAACATCATCGGGTGTGGCTTCCTGTTGGACGGCCAATCCCTTTTAAAAACCAGGAAGTGGTGCCGGTAACTCCACCAGGAAGAGGTGCCGGTAACTCCACCAGGAAGAGGTGCCGGTAACTCCACCAGGAAGAGGTGCCGGTAACTCCACCAGGAAGAGGTGCCGGTAACTCCACCAGGAAGTGGTGCCGGTAACTCCACCAGGAAGTGGTGCCGGTAACTCCACCAGGAAGCGGTGCCGGTAACTCCACCAGGAAGCGGTGCCGGTAACTCCACCAGGAAGTGGTGCCGGTAACTCCACTAGGAAGTGGTGCCGGTAACTCCACCAGGAAGTGGTGCCGGTAACTCCACCAGGAAGTGGTGCCGGTAACTCCACCAGGAAGTGGTGCCGGTAACTCCACCAGGAAGTGGTGCCGGTAACTCCACCAGGAAGTGGTGCCGGTAACTCCACCAGGAAGTGGTGCCGGTAACTCCACCAGGAAGTGGTGCCGGTATCACGGTAGACTAGGTCTTTTAACACGATTTATGTTTAAGGGATCGGTCACAGGGCAAAACATGGCAATGAAATAAAATGAGGTTTATTTGGATAAGACATCGGAAACACACAGAAATATATAATACAGAAATATACACACTTACTTTGGGTCTGGGGGTTAAAACTAGGCTTTCCTAGGTGCAAGGCACCTGCTTCAGCACAGGCTCATCTTGTTCACTCCACGGAGCTGGAATAAGCCTGGAACAGGTAACTTCACTCCTCAGAACCAGTCCTCGGCTTGGCTAGGAATTCCCTGGCATCGCAATGCCCCTGGGAAACCTTACCGGCGCGTCTCTGGACCAGTCCCAAGACTATCTGTAAGTCTGAAAAGACTGAGACACACACACCCCCTGGTCTACAGCAGCCTCTTTTAGAGACTACGTTTTAACATGGACTGAGCCTTTTAGCCACTCAGAGCGTGGGATTATTCTCAGCAGCCAATCAGAGCAGGGCTCATCTGGCTGATGAGGTCAGAGGCAGGGGGGGTGTTGAAACGGCTCGGGACGCCCCATGGGCGGGTCATATGTTCTGGCCAATAGGGAAAGCATATAATACAATTATATTGTATTAGCGTTATCATTTTTATATAACACTATCAATTATATATTTTATTACACTGTATTAGTTATGTGTTTAGCATATCATGCCCCTTATGGATTTGCATGTGTTTATATGTTTGTTGCTTTTTGTATTATGGACTCGTATGTTATGTAGCTGTTTGTATTAGCTTTTGCATTGTACATTTTGACAATGCGCCGATTGGTTGGCTTAATAGTAATATCCTGGTACGTTCCGGATTGGCAAAAAGGCACGAGCCTTCTGGTATTTAAACCCCGCCTCAGGATTCTATAGTCTACCCCCTGATGAAGCGCGATCAACACGCGAAACGCGTAGAGGCGACGTCATTACACAGCACATGACGATGGAGAACCGGAAGCTGCCGTTTACCCACTTCCACGATCGCACGAGGAGATTGATCACAAGCCAAGATCTTTACTGATACCATCTGTTGCAAGAACTGAAGTGTTGGACTGAGTCCTCAATAAATAAAAAAAACGGGTAACGGCCAAAATTTAAGGTTGTACCCGGTCGGGTACCCGATTTGGCACTTACCTGCAGCGTGGCGGCGACATCTAGGATCAGCAGCAGCAGTCCTGTGACGGTGGCACAGCCACCTGTCCAATAGGAACGCTCCATCTCCTGCTCCGGTCACGTGGTTCCCCGGCGGCTCACACAGACAATGTTTACCTGCTCCGGTGCTGTGGAAGTGATTCCTGCAGCTCCCCCGCCGGCTGAAGACACCTCCGATGCTGCCACCGTCACAGGACCGCTGCTGCTGCTAGTCCTAGATGTCTTCGGAAAGGTAAGTATGAAAGATTATTTCCAGCTGCCCTGACATTACCCGACGCCAGGAATTACCCGGCTGAGCCCACTTCTCAGTGGCCGGTTCTGGGTAATGTCTGGGTAGCTGGAAATGGGCCGGGTTCCGGGTAATTCCGGGTACTCGGTACAGCACTATTGGGGACAGCGCGCCTAACATTCCTCTTTTCCAGCTCAGCCTCTCCTTTTCCTCCCTGTTATAACGTTACTTTGCTGCTGGGATTCACTGCTCTGTGTTTGTCTCTTCCTCCATTCCTTCCTGCTCAGCAATCTCTTTCTCTCTCGTCTTTTCTCTCTGAATTCTCCTCAATTCTCTTTCCGTTTGCAAAAGATCCTCAGTGTCAGTAACATCCAGGCCTCAGCCCCTGGGGTTCCCAGGTTCCCTGCCCCAGCACCACCACACCCTGCTGGGTCTGAGGCCACGCTGAGCCCCTAGTGGGAGCTCAAACAGACACAGCCTCTCTCTGCAAGGGTGACCTCCTGACTGCAGAGTATCAGGGACAGGCTCAGACAGTCCTGGGTTTATATCTGAGGCTGCGGCCAGGCAGGGAGCGGGCGCGCTAGCGCTCGTGTTTCATGGGCGGCTAGGTGCGCGCTAGTCTGGGGGCGCGGCCATGTCACAGAGCTGGTTCGCCCTCATTGTGCGACCCGCTCATGTGACGCGCTTGCGTGCGGCAAAATCAAATTTGCTTGCTCTGCAAGCATCTAAGCGCCGAGCATGTGCAGACGCTCGCTCACGCTGGCCACACACATTGCCTCAATGTGTTTCAGAGCGGCCAGCGTGAGCCCGCCCGCTCAGCGGCACCCTGGCCGAGGCCTAAGGCTGCGTCCCCGCTGGCGCTGACTACGCTCATGCTTCAGCATTGACGTCACTAACTCTCTAAGCATGAGCACTGGGTGTCACGTCTAATTTGCAAGCGCGTGGGGGCATTGGGGGCTTGTTGAGCGCGCTTCAAACTCACTTTTTTTTGTCTCAAGCGCCAAGCTTGCGTGCCCACTTACGAGTGCGCTCACGCGGCGACGTCAACATAAAGAGTACAAGAAGTAAAAGCGGCAAGCGCACAGCACGCTCAGCACCAGCGGGGACGCAGAATAATGCAGGGTGACCTCCTGGCTGCACAGTATCAGGGACAGGCTCACACAGTCCTGGGATTATATGTAATGTAGGGTGACCCCTATAGCCCCCAATAATAATCCCTATACAACATTACCTGCAGCACCATGCTGTAGGAGGCCAGCTTTGTGGTGTCAGTGAGGACATCCTGGGACCCCATCCTGGTGACAATCTGTCATATGCAGCATATAATGACAGGGACTCGTGGTGACTCCTCCGCAAACACCAACCCGGCCCCACACGAGGAACCCATACTCCCTCTCTGCTGCAGCAGCAGAACCCTTCCCCTGCTGCTGAGGGGCAGGGAGGCCGGCGCCGCCATTTTTGATGTGGGCAAATCCCCAGGTAGGCATAGGAAGAGATATATTACAAGAGGAGCTCAAATATGGCATATTGTTCTACATATTCCCATAATGCATATGTGTATATATCCCATTTATTTAGCAGTGAGTGAGGTTGCTAAGTTAATGGGGGTGATCCTATAGATTGGCATTTAAACGTATTGTCCTGGTGCATTATTCTGCCAGTCCCACTGCCTCACACATGCAAAGCATGGGGGGGACTGACAGCTGAGGAGTCAACACGTATTCCACTTGTTTGGATACGTCACTTCGTACCCATAACAAAGATGGCCGGCCTGAGATCCTATGCCCCACCTCTCTAGCCCAGCCCTCTGAAACCATGGGAACACCTCCGACTCCAGAAGAGCGGAAGCGTGAGCTGTCCAACGTCTCCCGTGAGGTCACGAGCGTCCACACGCCTCCTTTTCCCTGAGTTATGTAGCTGCTGCCACCTTGTGTGCGGAGGGCGGCACTGCACGGTTACTAGGGAGGCATAGCAACCGCTGAAAGTGTAATTACATAGGGAAATCCTCATCATTACAGCATAGTTATATAAATGTCATTAATCTGGATTTTGGCTTCACAATAAAATCCTCTTTAGGGAAGCTGGCAGCAGCTCTATTAAAATAATTGAGATGACTCTCTGAATTAATCTAAGATCCTAAAAAAAATTAAAAAAAATATATATTATATATCTCCCACTGCAGCAATAAAAGGTTATCGGATGGAGGATTATCTGGACTAACCAGACCCAGAATAAATTATGGGGAGTTAAACACTGTGGGTATATTCACGTCTCAGGCCTGCAACCCTGCCCTTCCCCATTATCTCTTAGCATACAGTGCTCCCACTGCAGCCAGGGATTCTGGGTAATGTCACCTTTTGCAGTGTGTGTGTGTGTGTGTGTGTGTGTGTGTGTGTGTGTGTGTGTGTGTGTGTGTGTGTGTGTGTGTGTGTGTGTGTGTGTGTGTGTGTGTGTGTGTGTGTGTGTGTGTGTGTGTGTGTGTGTGTGTGTGTGTGTGTGTGTGTGTATGTGTATTTCTGGACCAAATAAATAGGTCCCTTTGATATCTAATTAATCTGACATAACATGAATTCCTTATTCACTTCTATATACCCACATTAACAAACTCTGCAGTGTTTCCAGGTGAATTATATTTTCTTTCACTGTAGATAAGCAGAATGAGAGAATACCTGCTGGATATTAAACGGTTAAGTTGCGGTGATTACCTGGATGATATGTACATAAATATTCTAGGAACGCCTTCTGCAAATAAGAGGCAGTGTTTTGTGAATATTTGTCGTGTGAGAGTCTCCAGCCTGGAGCCTGCGTTCTTACTCCTGTCACTGTTTTACTGCCGTGGACCGGAGCCTCTGTATACCGGAGCCTCTGTATACCGGAGCCTCTGTATACCGGAGCCTCTGTATACCGGAGCCTCTGTATACCGGAGCCTCTGTATACCGGAGCCTCTGTATACCGGAGCCTCTGTATACCGGAGCCTCTGTATACCGGAGCCTCTGTATACCGGAGCCTCTGTATACCGGAGCCTCCGTATACCGGAGCCTCCGTATACCTGAGCGGACCGTGTTACTGAGCCCCATTCTCTGTGTGCAAATGAGTGGAAGAAATGTTTGATTAGAGCTTAGCTCGGGACCTGCCCGATGCCGGTTTCTCCTGAGAATATTTCAAGTTACTGATATTTCATTGTTCACGTACAATTATTTCCCAAAGGGCCTCACTGTCCTGCCTGACACTCCCTTTATACACAGGTACATGGCATGTATACACAGCACAGGTACAGCGCAGGCAGTGCCAGCCCCCTCCTCCTTACACAGACCTACACCATGTATACACAGCATAGGTACAGCGCGGGCAGTGCCAGCCTCCTCCTTACACACACCTACACCATGACATACACAGCACAGGTACAGCAGCGGCAGTGCCAGCCTCCTCCTTACACACACCTACACCATGACATACACAGCACAGGTACAGCAGCGGCAGTGCCAGCCTCCTCCTTACACACACCTACACCATGTATACACAGCATAGGTACAGCGCGGGCAGTGCCAGCCTCCTCCTTACACACACCCACACCATGTATACACAGCATAGGTACAGCGCGGGCAGTGCCAGCCTCCTCCTTACACACACCTACACCATGACATACACAGCACAGGTACAGCAGCGGCAGTGCCAGCCTCCTCCTTACACACACCTACACCATGACATACACAGCATAGGTACAGCGTGGGCAGTGCCAGCCTCCTCCTTACACACACACCTACACCATGACATACACAGCACAGGTACAGCAGTGGCAGTGCCAGCCTCCTCCTTACACACACCTACACCATGACATACACAGCACAGGTACAGCAGCGGCAGTGCCAGCCTCCTCCTTACACACACCTACACCATGACATACACAGCATAGGTACAGCGTGGGCAGTGCCAGCCTCCTCCTTACACACACACCTACACCATGACATACACAGCACAGGTACAGCTACCTTGCCTGTGTGTACAGCCTGGGGGGTTTAAAACACTTTGATTATGCAGCTTGGGTCAGGCTGGGGCCAGACTAATTAAGAAGCCCTTCTCAAATTAACCTCGTCACTGCTGCACTGCAAGCCTAAACATAGGTTTGCCAGGTATATGGCTGGTGACGTTCATTCACCCTGTCACAGTAGGGTTAGTGTTTGTAGGGTTAGCAACGCAATGTATTTGTAGGGAGAACTGTGAGTCTCCAGGAGCGGAATTGAACAAAAGTGTAAAGTATAATGTTTAAGTGAAACAGTTTAACTATCACGCAATGAATAGCAGTACGGCATAGGTCACAGGAGCGGGGGCATAGGTCACAGGAGCGGGTGCAAAGGGCGCGGAGAAGTCACATAGCGATACAGTGTAACCCCCCTGTTGGGATTACTATATTTCATATAAGAGGGTAATTTTGGTTGTTATTGCACTAAGCCAGGGGTGCGCAAACTGGGGGGGGGGGGGTGGGCGGGAGGGGAGGGCGCGGGGTTTGCCAGGGAAGCCGCAAGGGCCTCTGTAAACCACAATTACTTTGGGTCAGACCATGGCAACGGGCGTCAAATGACGCTGCGGGGTCATGTGAAATCACGTTGCCATGACAACAGGACATCATGTCGCCCAGAACGTCTCTACCCAGGTTAGGAAGGGGGGGGGGGTGTGCGCCCAGAGAGGGGGACAGCCGGCAGGGGGGCGCAGGAGAAAAAGATGCGCTCACCTGCGCAAAGCAATAGTCTTTCAGTAAAAGTTGCATTTAGTGCAGCTGCCAGTCTGACTCCGCCCACATTCCAGAAGGTGTCACTCTGCCATACAGAGTGGGCGTAGGTTGGAGGGTCCAGTACACTTCCCATGTAACCATGGTGACCTGTGATGTCACCATGGCCTATAAATATTGAGGGTGGGGGTTTAATGCCTTAGACAAGGGGGGCGCAAGATTTTCCAGGGGGGGACGGCGTTGTAGAGGCCCCGCGCTCTTCCCCAAAGCATTTGAATTCAATTCCGGGGGATCGCGTGAGGCCTCTGCAATGTCTCCTACCTTGTCTCCGGCGACGGGGTCACGTGTCCCCGAAGACAAGGGGAGGAGGGGGGGGGGGGGAGCAGGGGGGTGCAGCGAGGAAAGTTAGCGCTCCCTTGTCTTAGACCCCAGGAGAATCCCACATACCAACAGGGAGGAACAAGGTGGGGGTCTCACCATATTTAATGTTCATTGTGTAATTGTATCGAGTCCCCTTTTATTATTTTCAGTAGATCAGGGACGTGCCCCTTTAGGTCGACTGATAGGAGGGATTATATAAAGAGGATTTAAGCCGTGCGGACGTTCCTGGATCCACTGTGTAGGATCCAGGGAAGTATTCACCATGAAAACCTGTCCTGTTTGTGGAAATAAAGATTGTCAAGTTATTGTTCAACTAAAAGTCTCTGGCGCCCTTTATCAGCTTCAACATCTACCTCCAAGCCTACACACCCAGCCTGCCGGACACCAGCCCCTGAGATCCAGCCTACACACCCAGCCTGCCGGACACCAGCCCCTGAGATCAAGCCTACACACCCAGCCTTGCCGACACCAGCCCCTGAGATCCAGCTTACACACCCAGCCTGCCGGACACCAGCCCCTGAGATCCAGCTTACACACCCAGCCTGCCGGACACCAGCCCCTGAGACCCAGCTTACACACCCAGCCTGCCGCACACCAGCCCTGAGATCCAGCTTACACACCCAGCCTGCCGGACACCAGCCCCTGAGATCCAGCTTACACACCCAGCCTGCCGGACACCAGCCCCTGAGATCCAGCCTACACACCCAGCCTGCCGGACACCAGCCCCTGAGATCAAGCCTACACACCCAGCCTTGCCGACACCAGCCCCTGAGATCCAGCTTACACACCCAGCCTGCCGGACACCAGCCCCTGAGATCCAGCTTACACACCCAGCCTGCCGGACACCAGCCCCTGAGACCCAGCTTACACACCCAGCCTGCCGCACACCAGCCCTGAGATCCAGCTTACACACCCAGCCTGCCGGACACCAGCCCCTGAGATCCAGCCTACACACCCAGCCTGCCGGACACCAGCCCCTGAGATCCAGCCTACACACCCAGCCTGCCGGACACCAGCCCCTGAGATCCAGCTTACACACCCAGCCTGCCGGACACCAGCCCCTGAGATCCAGCCTACACACCCAGCCTGCCGGACATCAGCCCCTGAGATCCAGCTTACACACCCAGCCTGCCGGACACCAGCCCCTGAGATCCAGCTTACACACCCAGCCTGCCGGACACCAGCCCCTGAGATCCAGCTTACACACCCAGCCTGCCGGACACCAGCCCGTGAGATCCAGCTTACACACCCAGCCTGCCGGACACCAGCCCCTGAGATCCAGCTTACACACCCAGCCTGCCGGACACCAGCCCAGGAGATCCAGCTTACACACCCAGCCTGCCGGACACCTGCCCCTGAGATCCAGCTTACACACCCAGCCTGCCGGACACCAGCCCCTGAGATCCAGCTTACACACCCAGCCTGCCGGACACCAGCCCCTGAGATCCAGCTTACACACCCAGCCTGTCGGACACCAGCCCCTGAGATCCAGCTTACACACCCAGCCTGTCGGACACCAGCCCCTGAGATCCAGCTTACACACCCAGCCTGCCGGACACCAGCCCCTGAGATCCAGCTTACACACCCAGCCTGCCGGACACCAGCCCCTGAGATCCAGCTTACACACCTAGCCTGCCGCACACCAGCCCCTGAGATCCAGCTTACACACCCAGCCTCCCGGACACCAGCCCCTGAGATCCAGCTTACACACCCAGCCTGCCGGACACCAGCCCCTGAGATCCAGTTTACACACCCAGCCTGCCGGACACCAGCCCCTGAGATCCAGCTTACACACCCAGCCTGCCGCACACCTGCCCCTGAGATCCAGCTTACACACCCAGCCTGGCGCACACCAGTCCCTGAGATCCAGCTTACACACCCAGCCTGCCGGACACCAGCCCCTGAGATCCAGCTTACACACCCAGCCTGCCGGACACCTGCCCCTGAGATCCAGCTTACACACCCAGCCTGCCGGACACCAGCACCTGAGATCCAGCTTACACACTCAGTCTGCCGGACATCAGCCCCTGAGATCCAGCTTACACACCCAGCCTGCCGGACCCCTGCCCCTGAGATCCAGCTTACACACCCAGCCTGCCGGACACCTTCCCCTGAGATCCAGCTTACACACCCAGCCTGCCGGACACCTGCCCCTGAGATCCAGCTTACACACCCCGCCTGCCGGACACCAGTCCCTGAGATCCAGCTTACACACCCAGCCTGCCGGACACCTTCCCCTGAGATCCAGCTTACACACCCAGCCTGCCGCACACCAGTCCCTGAGATCCAGCTTACACACCCAGCCTGCCGCACACCAGTCCCTGAGATCCAGCTTACACACCCAGCCTGCCGGACACCTTCCCCTGAGATCCAGCTTACACACCCAGCCTGCCAGACACCAGTCCCTGAGATCCAGCTTACATACCCAGCCTGCCGCACACCAGTCCCTGAGATCCAGCTTACACACCCAGCCTGCCGGACACCTGCCCCTGAGATCCAGCTTACACACCCAGCCTGCCGCACACCAGGCCCTGAGATCCAGCTTACACACCCAGCCTGCCGGACACCTGCCCCTGAGGTCCAGCTTACACACCCAGCTTGCCGCACACCAGTCCCTGAGATCCAGCTTACACACCCAGCCTGCCGGACACCAGCCCCTGAGATCCAGCTTACACACCCAGCCTGCCGGACACCAGCCCCTGAGATCCAGCTTACACACCCAGCCTGCCGCACACCAGTCCCTGAGATCCAGCTTACACACCCAGCCTGCCGGACACCTTCCCCTGAGATCCAGCTTACACACCCAGCCTGCCGGACACCAGTCCCTGAGATCCAGCTTACACACCCAGCCTGCCGCACACCAGTCCCTGAGATCCAGCTTACACACCCAGCCTGCCGGACACCTGCCCCTGAGATCCAGCTTACACACCCACCCTGCCGCACACCAGCCCCTGAGATCCAGCTTACACATTGAGCCTGCCGGACACCTGCCCCTGAGATCCAGCTTACACACCCAGCCTGCCGCACACCAGCCCCTGAGATCCAGCTTACACACCCAGCCTGCCAGACACCAGCCCCTGAGATCCAGCTTACACACCCAGTCTGCCGGACACCAGCCCCTGAGATCCAGCTTACACACCCAGCCTGCCGCACACCTGCCCCTGAGATCCAGCTTACACACCCAGCCTGCCGGACACCAGCCCCTGAGATCCATCTTACACACCCAGCCTGCCGGACACCAGCCCCTGAGATCCAGCTTACACACCCAGCCTGCCGCACACCAGCCCCTGAGATCCAGCTTACACACCCAGCCTGCCGCACACCTGCCCCTGAGATCCAGCTTACACACCCAGCCTGCCGCACACCAGCCCCTGAGATCCAGCTTACACACCCAGCCTGCCGGACACCAGCCCCTGAGATCCAGCTTACACACCCAGCCTGCCGCACACCAGCCCCTGAGATCCAGCTTACACACCCAGCCTGCCGCACACCTGCCCCTGAGATCCAGCTTACACACCCAGCCTGCCGCACACCAGCCCCTGAGATCCAGCTTACACACCCAGCCTGCCGCACACCAGCCCCTGAGATCCAGCTTACACACCCAGCCTGCCGGACACTAGCCCCTGAGATCCAGGTATTGAGAGTCCAGTGCACAACACCTGCACTTCTACATACACCTGTGCAACCCACTCCCTTTTAAGCCTGTAAGGAGAGTAATAATTATAAGAATAATAAAAGGCGTTTCATTTGAAGTGTACATCGGGACATCATATTCAGCCTAGTTAGGAGACATTAAAAAAAGCGGAAAATGTTCATTAAAAGAACAAAAACTAATCAGGCCTCGTCCGAAGAGCCCTGGCACGGGGTCATGTTAATACGCACTCATGTTCTCCCAAGTATGTGATACCCCAAATCCTATTACAGAGCGGTTAGAAGGGGGGTTGTGTGCAGGTGCTGGTTATAGAACATGGCAGTGGAATGCAGGTTATCCTGCCGTAGGGTCCTCTCCAGGCATTAGTGTCACCTGCAACGTTCCCTCCTCCCCCTGTCACATTCCAATTCATGTCTTCACTTGACCAAAGTTCACCACGCAGAAGAAATGAGGACGAGCGCTCCGCAACCGAGATCCACGCAGAACCACTGCTTTCTAATGGTTTGGTGTATTACCAGGAGGCAACCAATATAGGGAGTCCTAAGTACCAACTCCCTCCCACTTCCCTTTTTAAGAACTATTATTATATATAATGCTCAGTACAAGGCAATAACAAGCAGAGGGAACAGGGCAACACTGGCTTAAAGTAGCCGTCCAATGCAGTTTATTATTATTATTATTTCCCTTAATATGCGCATCAATACAATCCATACAATGATAAGTAATTAGCTAAATTGCCTATCGATCCGTACTCCTGTGATTGATCGGTGAAGATTCGGCTCGGGGGCTCACTAAATGGCCGTCAGTGCAGCAGAAGAGGACCAAAGATGCAAAGTTCTGTGGGGAAGATCATGTGACCAGGCAGTCACTAGATACAATTGGTGCACTGCTAGAGAGAGGCAGGGATCAAAAAGGAGTGTGCCAGAGCCTGTTTCAGAAGAGGAAGGGGATGTGACTTTGTAAATGGTTGCTATAGAAACACAAAATGCTTGTTACATTATAATACATAAAAAATGTCATTCAGAGATGTTTTTTTAAAATGCTACAAGTATTTTCTCATAGTACAGAGCTGATTTATTTAAAAAACACGTGTAGGATATTACTTAGTCTGCAGCTTTAAGCTAAATAACACAACAGGTCAGTGCTCCAAGAGCTTACATTCTAATAGGTTTCCACATTATTCCTGACCATGTACTGTGGTTGAAGCGGGATGGCACTATCCTATAGCAGGTTCTGTATGTTTGATGACCTCTACCTACAATTAACTCTGTGAGAGGCGGGGGGGGGGGGGGGGAGGAAGCGGAGGGGGGGCACTGCCTGTCTCCTATTGGTTGAATCTCGGAGCGTTCAGCACAGCAGGATGAAGATCAGAGACTGATCTGGTGATTGATCAGCGGTTTAAAGGGAATATATCACTGCGTCAATCTGATGTGTGTGTGTGTGTGTGTGTGTGTGTGTGTGTGTGTGTGTGTGTGTGTGTGTGTGTGTGTGTGTGTGTGTGTGTGTGTGTGTGTGTGTGTGTGTGTGTGTGTGTGTGTGTGTGTGTGTATATATGGAAATATAGTAGCACCAGATGATATACTGTAACTAGTTGTATTGTGTAATTAGAAAATTAGACAAATGTGTCATATAAAAGTGTATAAAGTTATATATAAATTCAATAAACAATACTAACCTATTTAATAATAAAAGTGATATATATATATATATATATATATATATATATATATATATATATATATATATATATAAAAGTATACATTACCGCATAGCAGCAAAAAAGGAGACAGCACTCAGGTGAATGAAAATAAATGTATTAAATACAGCACATAACTCCAACGTTTCGATCCCACAGGGGGATCTTCCTCAGGGTGGTGCACCACCCTGAGGAAGATCCCCCTGTGAGATCGAAACGTTGGAGTTATGTGCTGTATTTAATACATTTATTTTCATTCACCTGAGTGCTGTCTCCTTTTTTGCTGCTATGCGGTAATGTATACTTTTATTATTTATATGGGACATGCACCTATTCATTATTGAATTTCTATTGGAGTGCCAGTGATTTTTTATCACATATATATATATATATATATATATATATATATATATATATATATATATATATATATGTGATTAAGAGGTAAAATACCACTATTAATCTATTACAAGTGTATTAACAAAACAAGACTAACAACAAATAACATAAAAGACCAGTCCAACGATCAAGTCCTGGTCAAAAAACAATCTCAGTGTCAGAGACTGAACCAGATCCAATCAGGTAAACCTATGTAACGGGGTTCCCCCCCCCCCCCAATCTCACATTGGCCCGGGTACTCTAACAACCAACCCCCATTACGTGTTTATGTTTGGTGGTGCACCTGCAGGCAACAGGACTCCTGAGTCTCCCGCTTGAAGTTATTAGGGGATTTCCAGCAGGACAGGTAGCTGAGGTAGTGGGTGCGAGTTCAACTTACATCATGTGCAGTGCCTCCACCTCATCAGGATCTGTGCTTCCGCAGGGAGATGGTCCTGGCGAGGAACTCCTTCTTGGTGGTGCCATCCACTGCTGAGTAATTTCACACTCACACAGTGGGGGTATCGTTAACAAGGTCATCTTTATTGCAGATTGGGATGTAGCAGACTGCCCCATGCAGCTGCCGGCTCTAGCCGCACATCTCTCCGTGCTGTCCCTTTGCCAGGTACGCCCTCCCAAATTGAAGTGGGATTCCCTCTTCTCCTAGGGAGATCCTCTCTGTGCCAGGTCCCTGGACACAGAGTGGCTTAGACAGGCTGATTGGTCAACCTGGACCGCTAGTTACTTCACTAGGGTCACAAAGTGTTCCTACAATCCCTTATGCAGGAAAATACAACTTCCCAACAACTTCCCAACTGCTGGAACAACACCCTATAACTAACTGTGTTGTGCCTTATATACTTCAGGAGGCAGGCGCATCCCTGATGTCACTATCCAGGGACTCAGAGCATACAGCCACTCCCCTCCATACATAGGGCACCTCACCATGGTGTGAGGGAAAACCTCCATAACTACTGCTGGCATACCCGTACTTATCAGGACTTACTGCCAACAGAGAGAAAGTAATATACCATTATTATGCATGGCTATACCTAGATAAACAAAGAAAAAGGAAGCGCACGCCCCATAGCGTAAAGTACATTTAATGAGTGAAAGGGGGGTGGGGGACAGGCAAACTTACAAAAGTGAGAGTTAAAATAAGCAGATATATATGTACAGTACATACAAAGGAACCCAGAAATACAAGTGAGTTATTGGCGATATGATAATAAATTCTACGTGTTATGGTGACTACATAGGAGGTATCACAGGCCAGCTCCTGTGTCCCACATCCACAGGGGAACTAAGGGACCAGTTTAAATGAGCCCCATGTTGGAAGGGATGTGATGCCCGGGGAACGCATCGTACCCCTACTTTGTACCGTACCAACTTATTTAATCCACAAATTTCTGCGTTCCCGTTGCGTTTTCCTACGCCGGTCCCGTGATGATTCCAGTTTCAATACCCCTCATGTTGCCCTAAAACACCCCACCGACAGCACTGCCCAAACGGTTCAGAAATGCAGCTTTCTGTCAGCCTTACCACGTCGCCCAGAAGCATTAGGCTGAGTCCCCACTGGCGCTGAGCGCGCTCATGCTTGGAGAGCGCTCCCAGCCTGAGCGCCGGGTGTCCTGGCATTTGCGCGCTTGCGCGGGGGGGAGGGCATGAGCGCGCTGGAAAGTATAATTTTTTTTGTTTACCTGAGCGCAGGTGAGCATGTGCCCGCGCACACCGCGTGAGCGGGGACTTACATATACCTATATATGTAAGTAACCGCCTCAAGCACGGCCCGCTCAGTGCGCTCAGCGCTAGCGGGGACTCAGCCTAAAAAACGGCCCGGGAGGCTGCAAATCCGCGTAGCATTTCCCCCGGCGTTTCTTTAGTGAGATTTATTATGTTTATTTCCTGTTTTTAGAACACGGTTCATCGTCCCATCAGCCTCCACAACCGCAAATGAGCGCAGGGTGTGTGTTTATGCAAATGAGGAAATTCTCCCACAGTGTAACAATTAAGAGCAATTTACAGGGTATTCTTTTGTGTGTTCAAATAGTGAGCGGGATGCTTGTGAATTTGCTTTGAAAGCCCCTGGCTTAACAATGCCGGCACCAATGGAGTTGTGTTACCCTCCAACTGGTTACACAGTGGCATTGTCTATCTGATGGTGACACCTGGTTTGCTATGGCACTTGTTGTGATATGTTACCTGCCTTTTAGAAGAATTATTTATGCCACCCCTGTGTATTTCAATTAGTGGGCACAGCTCAGACGTGTGTCTTTATCGCCCTGCTTTTATCTCTGTGCAAACAGTAAGGATTTACAATATGTTATTAGGACAGGAGAAGTGACTGCAGGAGAAGTGACTGCAGGAGAAGGGACTGCAGGAGAAGGGACTGCAGGAGAAGGGACTGCAGGAGAAGGGACTGCAGGAGAAGGGACTGCAGGAGAAGGGACTGTGGGCGGTCCAATATTAACCCTCTCGTATGTAGATAAAAGGCTATATATAGACCTACGGATATGAGTGAAGATTTGATGGACCTATGGCCTGTCCCTTCCACTGCAGGGTCACACAGTGACAAGGACAGAGCTGTGGGATTATTGAGTTTGTCTTGTCCACTGCAGGGTGACACGGTGACCTCATCCAGTTCATCTTGTCCACTGCAGGGCGATACCGTGACCTCATCCAGTTTGTCTTGTCCACTGCAGGGCGATACCGTGACCTCATCCAGTTCATCTTGTCCACTGCAGGGCGATACCGTGACCTCATCCAGTTTGTCTTGTCCACTGCAGGGTGACACCGTGACCTCATCCAGTTTGTCTTGTCCACTGCAGGGCGATACCGTGACCTCATCCAGTTTGTCTTGTCCACTGCAGGGTGACACCGTGACCTCATACTTTGTCTTGTCCACTGCAGGGTGACATTGTGACCTCATCCAGTTCATCTTGTCCACTGCAGGGTGACACGGTGACCTCATCCAGTTCATCTTGTCCACTGCAGGGTGACACCGTGTCACAGACAGAGGACATCTTCAGCCCGTTGAGTCTGTGCTGTTCACCACAGGGTGACACAGGGACTCTGACAGAATGAACCTAATGGACCAATTAGTCTCTCTCTTGCATTACACGGTGACACAGACAGTAATGACCTGTGGCATCTCTCTGTGACACAGACAGAGGTGACTCATTGCCTCTCTGCTCTCTTGCTATTAACTCCTGCCTGTTGTTTTCTGCTCTGAGAATTCCATGTGCCACCGTTTCTGTCCCTCTTTCGTGTCACTCAACCCCTAAGGACAGTGACCTGCTCAGTTGATGGCCAGCTCTAGTCCTCAAGGGCCACCAACAGGTCAGGTTTTCAGGATACCCCTGATCGGTATCAGCTAGTAATAGATAAACATATTAGCTTGATTTCCAAACAAACAGCTTGATTTCCAGTGATTTCTCGCTGCCAGCGGGACGCCATGCCCCTTTACGCCTTTATAGCTGAAAGTTACCCCAATAATAAATATATCATAATAAAAAAAAGGGGAAGACGTTTGCAACCTCAAAAGGAAACCGAATATACAAATACAGGATGTGTAACGTGAAGCGGAACTTCGGCTAACGATGATTTCTTAATAATAGTTCTTGTGTACTGTCGTTAGACAGGTAGGGGGGGGTGACCCTTTCACTGCTGGCGGGACGCGTGGCAGGTCCTCTATGCAGCTATAGTGTTACCGCCAGCACCTCTGTGACGTTAGTTTCTGAATTTCTGAGGAAATATCTGTCTGCTTCCTGTGAGACAGAGACCAGGTACTGCAACGCAAATAGCCACGGGTTCCTTATATAGGGCAGGGGAGATGTAACCCCTCCTCTCCCCCTCTCACCCTCCTCCCTCCCCCCCTCTCTCCCTCCCCCCTCTCTCCATCCCCCCCTCTCACCTCCACTCTCGATC